>NC_142937.1:14053500-14203500 GCF_046866305.1 Octopus bimaculoides
ATGGAGTTTTTGGTTGTGGTGCCAACAGTGATGGGGTGTTTATGGCGGCAGCAGCAGCGGCGGCAGCAGCAGCGGCGGCGGGTGGCGGGGTGGCGGGCGGCGGGCGGCGGCGACGGTTGATGTGATAGTGCTGATGGTGGCGTCGGCGGCAATGTACGTCCGCAGTCGAATGTTGACGACGGTGCTGCTGTTGAGCGTTGTTCGTCTTTCCAAAAGAGGAATCACAGACGGAACACACAAATTGCTCTGCTTTACGAATCTTTATGGAAACGGAAAGCTCTGAAGAGACAGTTGCAAGGGAAATTGCAAGGCTTTGATTTATCGCTCACACTTCATCTCATCCATAATCATGAGCCTCCTTGTTACACGTTGTCCTTCTTCATAATGTTGATGTTGCTATTGTTGCCGTCTTTGTTCTTGCTGTCGTCGTTGTTGTTGTTGTTGTTGTTGTTGCTTTGTTGTTGTTGTTGCTTTGTTGTTGTTGTTGCTTTGTTGTTGTTGTTGTTATTGATGTTCTTGTTCTTGTTCTGGTGCTGGTTGTATTAGCGGGGGAAGTAGTTAAGTTTTTCTTCTATTTGTGGCTACAACAGTGAATGTAATGGTATTGGTCGAGTGCATCCTATTTGTAGTAGTAGTAGTAGTAGTAGTAGTAGTAGAGTAGCAGCAGCAGCAGCAGCAGTAGTAGTAGTAGTAGTAGTAGTAGTAGTAGTAGTAGTAGTAGTAGCAGCAGCAGCAGCAGTAGTAGTAGTAGTAGTAGTAGTAGTAGTAGTAGTAGTAGTAGTAGTAGCAGCAGCAGTAGCAATAGTAGTAGTAGTAGTAGTAGTAGCAGTAGTAGTCTGAGATTTAATAGTCGTGGCATTATATTAAAGCGAAAAAGGCGGCGAGCAGGAAGAATTGTTAGCACGCCGATTCGTTCTGAGATCGAATTCCGCCGAGGTCGGCTTTGCCTTTCATCCTTTCGGGGTCGATAAATTAAGTACCAGTCAAGTATTGGGATCGATGTGATCGGTTGTCCCCTCCCCCACCATCTCCACAAAAATCCAGGCCTTGTACCTATAGTAGAAAGGATTATATTAAGACGGATTAAGGCGGCGAGCTAGCAGAATCGGAAGCACGCTGAACGAAATGCTTAGTGGTGTTTCGCCCGTCGCTACGTTCTGAGTTCAAATTCCGCCGAGGTCAGCTTTGCCTTTCATCCTTTCGGGGTCGATAAATTAAGTACCAGTTGAATACTGGGGTTCAATGAAATCGATTCACCCCCCCCTTCAAAATTGCTGCCCTTGTGGCAAAATTTGAAACCATTATATTAAGGTGGTGGCTACTTTACGTTCTGAGTTTTAATTCCACCGAGCATCATAAGCGCGTCGGACAAAATGCTTAGAGGCCTATATCCTAGCTCTGTACGTTCAAATTCCAGATCTCACCGAAGTCGGTTTTTACCTATCATCTTGTCGAAGTCGATGAAATAAGTACCAATCTGATCCTGGGGTCGATGGAATCCACTGGCTCCCTACTCCCCTATCCCCACCCAATTTTCAGGCCTTATCCCTATAGGAGACAGAATTATATGAAGCGGTCCAGGGACAGAATCGTTAGCGTGTCCGATAAAGATGCTTGGCAGCAGTTCTTCTGGCGTTTTATCCGGCCCTTATCCTAAAATTGCTGGTCTTGTACCATATAATTTGAAGTTATTAGAAAATATAGTTGTTGTGAGTTTGATATGCCTCTGTTTCTGGTAGTGTTGATGATGATGATGAGGAGGATGATGATGATGATGAGGATGATGAAGAGGAAGAGGAAGAGGAAGAGGAAGAGGAAGAGGAAGAGGAGGGGATCGTAGTGGCGGTGTTTATTTGACAAAAGTTATTGGTCTTTTGAAAGGAAAGCTGTGGCAATGGCGAAAATAGAGGCAATGCAAGCAGCTGTGTAGTTATTCACGCTACCACTGTAGCAGTAGTAGTAGTAGTAGTAGTAGTAGTAGTAGTAGTAGTAGTAGTAGTAGTAGTAGTAGTGATGGTGGTGGTCGTCGTCGTCGTCGCAGGGCATTCATTTCTGTTTCTGAAGCGAGCGTTGCCGTCGAGTGTTATGCTGAGAAATAAAATTGCATTATTTTCGCCATTTTTGTTGATGTTAGTGTTTAATGATAATGATTCACTTTCTTCCTTGTCCTCATTTCCTTATCTTACTCTTCCACCCAAACATCTTACCTTCCCTTATCCTTCTTGTTCTTGAATTGTTTAATTGTCTTGCATTTTTGGTTTATTGGAGTGCAGTCCCCCTAAAAGGAAATCCAGGTTTCGGATCTGGCCCGGATATTGAAAAGGTTGACAATAACTGGTCCAACCTAAACAAGCATGGAATCCGAACGATGATGATGATGATGATGATGATGATGATGATGATGATGATGATGATGATGATGATGATGATGATGGTGGTGGTGATGATGATGATGATGATGATGATGATGATGATGATGATGATGGTGGTGATGATGATGATGATGATGATGATGATCTCGCTGTTGTTGATTTTCTCCAGATCATCCCTGCTCGTCTAAATCTATGATCAAATGCGCTCCAGTAACAATTTCAAGGACTATATCTTTTATCCAGGGATCTTACAACAATGACGAATTCGAAGAATCGCAAATAAAGATGATTAACTTTAGTTACAAACAAAATATCATTAAAATACTTTTTTTTTTTTTGCATTTTTTCTTTTAACATAAGCATACACCCATTGAAATGTCATTGAAATGTCATTTGTAGTGTCCCTGAAAAAATTCATCGATAATATTTTAGATAAACCTATATTGATCTACAAGGGCACTAGAGAAATCATAGAAGGTTTTAAATGAATGACTTTCACGTCAGATATACTCCTGGATATAGGAATATAAAAATGTCTCTCGAGCATATGTGCATTTCTTTAATACGCGGTTTGATTTTGCACCAGTATCCTTCTTCATTTTGCTTGTATGTGCTAGTTTCATCGATTTGGACAAACACACCAAATCTTTATTGGATTATCTATAAAAGAAATTCGCACATACTTCATAGGAAAATAATGTATTCACTATTCTTGTCAGAAAATTTGCAGTTTGCTTAGAATTTGCTTCTAAACTCCTGATATAAATGGCTTCGACTTTTGTAATGAAATTATTGGCAGAGCTACTAAAGAGTCTTTAATAAGAATTGTAAGTATATAGCTTATCTTTATCACAGTTCTTCACATGGTGTTTTCATGCAAATTTACCTTTTAATACAGATAGTTTATTCATTTCATAGTTACAATATGTTCATAGCGCCGAACTTCCTCGTGTAGAAGACCTTACTGTTTCATAAAGTAAATTATCGGGAGAGGAACTCTGATTAATAATGTTGGTTAAATAGCGCTTTCATAAATTGTACGGTCTATTTCCATGGTATCGAATCTGTCGTTGTTATTCATACTTGACTTTATTCAAGAACAAAGTGAAACTGAATTGCTTAAAAGAAAACTGAGTCAATAGAAGCAAAGAGCAAATAAATAACAAAAACAAAATCGAATACAAAAAGTAACATTAGTCCAAAAGATGTTAACTGTTAGTATTATTAGGTTGCAGACTTTGCATTTCATCCTTTCGGAGGCGATAAAATAAGTACCAGTTGAGCACTGAGGTCGATGTAATCGATGTGTTGCCTCCCCTCCAAATTTCTAAGCCTGTTACTTATATTGGAAAGAATTATTTATTAGTTGACGCTCAAAGAAGGAGAAAATGTTATAAATGAAAGTTACAGAGTAAAATCATAACGTTTCGGACATAGACCTTCGTCAGATATACTGAGAAAAATGTAGGAAAAGGGAGAGAGAACGGTGAAAGTAAGATAGGAGAGCTAGGAAAATCACACTAATCAAATCAAGAGTATGAAACAACCGACACAAAAAGGAACTCCTAATAACTAAGCTATTAGAATGATTTCATATGACTTTTTAAAAAATATATGCTTAATTATAAATTTTGATTATTTTAATTGTATCCAATTTTATTGATTATAAAGATACATGTAATACAGTTCGATTAACTATGCTTCACATATAAGAATTAATTTTTCTTTGATGTAGTCCCCTCCAAACTGTTGATTTGGATATCTGTTGATAGCCAACTAAAATAAACTGTTGATTTGGATATATATATTATCTAAGAGAAGTTAGTTGGTGAATACAATGTAAACTCTCTTATATAGATGAAGAACTCCACTTCCAAGAAACCTCAGAAGCTGAAGAGCCTAAAGTTATCTTCACTTTCGTCATTTATATAATCCGCCCCGTGTTTTAAGACAGTACTGTATGGTATGGAGGGATTTGGATGCTATTTTTCGCAGATCTAGTAACGAACTAAAGATCACATTTTGGTTCATCATTGTGCTTCATGATAATTATGTTTTCAATAGGAACCATTGCTGAAAGCAATTATAACTTATGAGCTTTTAACAACTTTGTTAATAGTTATATGATTACACTGGTCAACAAGTATTTTTCATCAAGCATATATCAAGGTGTACTTAGTGTAGTTTTTAATGCAGATTTCAAATATGCAGTTAGTTTTTTTACATCACGTACAGTTTTCAAGTTGAGGAAGTTTTTTTGGTTTTAGCTCATGCATTATATAGAAATTCCAATTAATGACGTGTATGCATGTATTTCATTTACATCATGGAAACATACCTTTGAAATAAACTAAATTATTCATTACTGCATAGTTTAGGTGTAATATTTCATCATCTTAAATTTACCAATCAAGTTTTGTCTGATGAAACAGGTATTTCAACATCTCAAATTGTCCTGTCATAACTGGTCTGATGAAATATTTCATCATCTCAAATTCAATATAACAGTTTGTATCTATTTCCTTACTTGTTTTATAGTATTAACAATGTCAAGACAGTGTAGAAATCATCCTGATGTGTTTTGTTACGTCTGTGGACAATTTATTGTGAAAGCTCAAAAACGTACAACACCAAAGATCAAGAAGGTTTACGAGCTGTACTTTGACTGTTCTCTTGGAGATCAGGACAAGTTATGAACACCACATTTTATCTGCTCAACTTGCTAAAATGGCTTACGTAACTGGTTAAATAAGAAGAAGTTCATGTCTTTTGCCTTTCCAATGATATGGAGGGAACTGAAAGACTATTTTAATGACAGTTATTTTTGCGAAGTAAATGTCACAGGATTTTCTATGAGGAATAAACACAAAACTGTATATCCCAATCGGTCAGACAAAACAGCAGCAGCAGTAGTAGTAGTAGTAGCAATAATAGTAGTAGTAGTAGTAGTAGTAGTAGTAGCAGCAACTATAACTGCTGTTTAGCCCCTAAGTCAGCCCGGACCCTACAAGCTTATGATCAGACACTTTATAATCTTGATTATCCCGTCTATTTTTACGGGCATTGTGTATTTAGGACTACACTATTCAATGTGCCCTAACTTTTTATTTATTGTTTAAAACTGTAACGCGTAATCTGAGGGAGATCTGGGAATACCAACAACATTGCAAATAAGGAATGCAAATTGCAAATAAGCGCAGGCGTGGCTGCGCGGTAAGAAACTTGCTTCCCAACCACATGGCTACGGGTTCAGTACCACTGAATGGAGCCTTGGCCAAGTTTCTTCTACAATAGTTTCAGGCATTTTAAGTAGATTTGATAGACGGAGACTGAAAGAATCCCGTCCTCTGTGTGTGTGTGTGTGTGTGTGTGTGTGTGTGTGTGTGTTGCCACAACTTGACAACCGATGTTGGTGTGTTTGCCTACCCGTAATTTAACGGTTCGGCAAAAGAGACCTATAGAATAAGCACTAGGCTTTAAAAAATTGTTACTGGGATCGATTCTTTCGACTAAAAATTCTTCAATGCGGTGCCCCAGCATGGCCGCAGTCTAATGACTGAAACAAGTAAATGGTAAAAGATACTTCAAATGCTATTGTGTTTCTGGTGGTTGTTATTTATTTTGTGACCAGCTCCGAGGGCGAGTGGGCCAGCGATCGAAGGATTCCAACCGCGACCACATCGACCGGATTGCACACAGTATGTCTAGAAACACATCTTCACGTGTCCTTCCTTTTTCAAAAAATCAACGGGATGTAATTTGAGAAAGACTTGGTTGCTACTTCTAGCAAAAAGGATAATAGAATTCATTGAGATTTGGTTACTATTTCTGGAGTCTTTCTTTACTAGTTGCATATCAAATGATTGAAAGCCGGTGGTAAAATTTTGACGTTTTTGTCATTGAAATTTTGTTGTTTTTTCTTCATTTTACAGTCTTAGAACGATAGACAAATCTCGGTTGTTTTCTTCTGACAGCAACAATAGAATTAGACATCTCAGAAGTATATAAAATAGAAAATAGAAAATTATTTCCTTCTTTCTTTTCTTTCTATTATATTATTAATAAAGCAAAACTGTCGTGGGACCAAACGATGACAATATTAACTGACACTAAAGCTGTTAATCTCATAGTTTAATGAAATTGTATCAGTCTTTGTCTTACTTAAGAGAGATAAATCACCTTAGGGAAAAGGATTAGTTTCAAGGGGAAATAATTCATAAATAAGTTAACTGACCCAGAAAGGCAGCAGGATTTGTTTCCTTGTCGTACCTCTGGAAATAGCAGTGGTTGTTAGAGAACTTCTATGAATTCACCAGCCTCAATTTCTGACCTCCTAATTCCCACGATTGTACGTAAATTACTATGCGTGGATCAGGGTTGTGAAAGCTCTGCCTGCAACACCAAGGCCGAGTTGGCGCCCCAAGATGAAGGAGGTGTTTGAAGATCCTCCCGAGACAACAATAAGGAGGTCGTGATGGAAGCTGAGGACGGCCGCTTTGAGTAAACTGTTATCTCCCAGCCATAATTTAGTTGTTAATATTATTTTGACACTTTGAAATATTTTCATTTTTAGATGGGATATTGCGCTTTATTTCCCTTTTATGCAAACTGTCAAATGCATCTCGAACACACAAAGCCTCATACGTATTCTACCTCTAAGTTACGGGGACGTAAGCGCAGCATACCAACACCAGCGATGATGATGGACAAACACACACACACACACACACACACACACACACACACACATATGTATATACGGTTTCTTTCAGTTTCCGTCTACCAAATCCACTCACAAGGTTTTGGTCGGCCCGAGTCCATAGTAGAAGACATTCGCCCAAGGTGCTACACAGTAGAACCATGTGGATAGGAAGCAAACTTCTTACGACACACGCCTGCCACTATATACAGACATTCATTACTTTTACCATGAGAATCCATTTTTCTTCGGTTTTTTTTTTGCTGTCTCTAAATCAAAAGAGATTTGAAGGCTCTCCCATAAAATACTATTTATGGTGACTTTGAATGCACAATTATTTCTTTTGAATATCTATAAATATGAGCCTCAGATATCCGAATCGATAAGGAGTTGTACTGTCAACAAATGGCTCGTATCTTGTCTATTACATTTACGCTTCATGTCCTGTCACTGATACTCTATCTTCAGATAAAATAACTCGATCCTCATTTGTCGATTGACATCATATTGGCACTGAAATTGATGATTGCCTTATCAATAAGGTACAAAATAATCAACGAGAACCAGCATTGTCTGTAGCCAGAATGTTTCGTAAGTTTCAGAAGACTCACTTCACCTCAGTTAGCTTGTCCAAGTTTTCAAGACATTATGAAATAATTTTCTGTAAGGCTGATACTATTAGGTAATTAAAGAGCAACAAGGAACCCGTTTTTAATACGGGGAACCAGTCGCGAAAGTCACTATGCCCCCTGAACAGCAATAGCTTTGCTTGAATAACCTTTGTCTGAAGAAGAACGGAGATATAAAACAAAGCTATATTGATCTTCTGAAGCGTCTATTATCTACTATGAAATAAATAAGTAAATAAATTTTGTGTTTTGATTTTTTTAAGAGTGAGTGGGAGTCTGAATGTGATACTTTTGAGACTATGATTTTGTGACACCATCATTATTACAGTGAAAGTAATTATCATATTTCAATATGGAAAACTTCTAAACAGTCGTGGTTTGTATGTCGATATCGGTGAAAATTCTCGTCAGTAATGCTGGGCAGTAGAGTGGATTGGTCGGTAATGAGGGAGGTTGTCAAAGTAATGTAATATATCGCTCGCTGAAAATGTAAAATGGACAGATGTCTATTGGGGCGAACATTTCTAAGTGTTGATAAATTACAAATGATCAGTAAATGTTCTCGTAATAGCCATAATATTGCTCGATGTGGGAACGTCTTTGATTTATCCGCGACAGTGTGTTACTGATATCGATTTCTTTTAAGTAAACGCTAAACCAGCTTTGAAAGAACCATAACCAAATAAATTACAACAACTTATTTCGTAGACTCCATTAAATGTACAAGAAAGAAATATTCCACAGCAAGACGTTTGTCAGGCATTCTAATGTTTCTTCTACTAATACAACGCCTCATTTTCATTTATCAAGTGTTGTTGTTGTTATTGTTGCTGTTTAACCCTAAGTCAACCCTGATCAATTACACATGAGATCAAAAGTAATCCACAAAAGACCACTCTAATATATTGAGTATGACATTATCCGGTATATCCGTCCTTATTTAAGACAATATAATGCGATTTAGACGAAAATTTGCTGTTATTTCTAGCTGGTCGAACCACTATATAGAGGCTCCCTTGATGATTTGTTTAACCTCGAAGATCATTTACGAAGAAGTTGGAATGCTGGTAGAGCGCCGGATTAAAAACTTCTTAGAATCTAGATATATTTATTTACATTCTAAATTCGAACTCAATCGAAGGTGACTTCATTATTTTCATCTCTCAATGATTAATAAAACAAGTACCAGATATAAAAATTAATAAAAAAAAAACAAGACTTGTGAAAATCCTCCATTCCGTCCTAACCTAAAGAACTGTTAATTTAATATCTTAGCCTATTTCGTGACCGATGGATAGGCCATCGTTACGTTTAAGCACTAAACTCTCAACTTCATTCTGTGTTCTGATGGATTTTAGGAGAAATTTGTTCTACATTCCATATGTAACTGTTTTTATATAACAAAAATTCCAGTTCTTTTTAATGTAGTATTCAAGGTTGCGAGCTGGCGGAATCGTTAGCACGCCGGACTAAAATACTTACCGGCATTTCGTCTGTCTTTACGTTCTGAGTTCAAATTTCGCCGAGGTGGACTTTGTCTTTCATCGTTTCAAAGTCGATAAAATAAATGCCCTTGTACGTACAGTAGAAAGGTCTTATAGCATTACTGTCTGTACTTTTTGCCTATACCCAATAGATATAAGGCTATTTTCAATTAACTACGTGCGCCGAACACACAACCTACTTGGCTGCACGCCTTCACACAACGGACTGCTCCTGACAGATTCAAGACTTCAAACTCTTCACCAGTTATTCACTATCGTTACGAATCAGTTATCTACAAATTTCATTTTTGTCTCCTTTGTACAAAGATAGCTAAATTAGAGTATCTGCACATCTGAATTATTTCAATTAAAATAATATTAAAAACAATAATGAACAATACATAGAGTTCTGTAGAGGTTTATCTCTTTCTCTAAGGCATAAAATTGAAACAAGGCTATGTGGTTTTTAAATCATCAAATTATTATGCTTCGTTGTAGAACTATAAACTTTAATTTTCAGACTTATATGTCACAGTTCCTATTCACACGGAGCTTCATTTTCGCAGAACTACCAAATAAAAATAATTCCAAATGAAACTGAAGTGTTGACCCGGTTTATCAAAAACTCGCCACTTCACCACAATGCACTTCATACTTCATTCTTTTCTGCTTAAGTTTAACGTTCAAGTGTTTTATTTTTAGAACCTAGGAAGATGGCAAGCTGGTGGAATTGTTAGCGCAACGGACAAAAATACATAGCGACATTTTTTCTAGCTTTTTACATTCTAAATTCAAATCATGTCGAGATCGTCGACAAAATAAAGAATCAGCCCATTGAGTACTGAGGTCAATGTAATCGACTAATACCCTTACGAAAACAAAGCAAAATTGCTACCCTTGTGCCAAAAAGTGAAACCAGTCTTAGATACTCGGAAGTTTTCATTTTTAAACAGGTTTAGAAAAATGAAATTCTGGTTCGAATCTAGCCTAGTCCTATGTACACATCCTGAGTTCATATTTTGTTTTGAGATCTCTCTTTTGATTTCTTTCTCACTTGCAGTGTTTGAAAGAAGGAGAAGTGCTAAAGGCTTTTGCAGGACTGTATATAACACTGAGATTTGGTTTCAAGTTTTGGCACAAGACCAGCAGTTTCGCGGGGAGGCGTAAGTCTATTACATGGATCCCAGTGTTCAGCTGGTACTTATTTTATCGACTGCGAAAGGATGAAAGGCAAAGTTGGTCTCGGTGGCATTTGAAAACAGAACGTAAAGACAGGGCGAAATGCCGCTAAGCCTTTCTGCATGGCGTGCCAGCTCGCTGTATTACTGGAGCCATGGGATATTTCACTTGAATCTTTGTAAATCGGTACCTGCGAGAAAGACATGAGCAGAGAAATAATTTCAGAAGGACGATGTTCTGGGAAGGAAGGGCTGGGTGTGGGGTGTACAATAAGGGTGATGACAGAAGGAAAGATGAGCAGAGCAGGAATGCTTGAAGGGAAGTGACATAGTCCCAATCATATCTGAGCAGCAGAGCCCATTATAAGACCGATAGAACCGGCAGAATGTGAAGGGAACACACACATATAAATAATTACACAAGTGCAATTATTTATCGTCTGCTCGCTTTAAAAAATTGATATTTGTTTATAAGGGTTAATTTAGCCTAAACTCTAGTTTTACAAGAAACACGGACGCAAGCTGCCCGAGAAAGGATGTACAGATGTAGAGCACGGATCAGAGAGGAACAGCGAGAAGATATAATAAAACGAGGAAAAAGACAACATCGGCGGAGACATGAGGAAATGAATGTAGACGAACGTCAGGAATATTTAAAGTAGATATGCTACAAAATTAAAAATCATCCTTTCTTTCTTAAATAGGGTCTCTTAATTTTTTCCATTCTGTTGAATTTACTCGGGACCTTCTATTACATCTATTATTCTTGTTTAAGAATAATAATTTCGTACTCCACAATAGTATAGAGTAACCTTTCAGGTTAATGTAAAATTGTCTTTATTATAACTGAACATAAAATTATATATATATATATATATATATATATATATATATATATATATATATATATATATATATATATATATATATATATATATATATATGTATATACGTACATATATATATATACATACATATATGTATATATATGTGTGTGTATGTGTGTGTGGGTGGGTGTGGGTGTGTGTATGTGTGTGTGTGTGTGTGTGTGTGTGTGTGTGTGTGTGTGTGTGTGTATACATGCATACATACATACATACATACATACACCAGGGCACTGTTGTTTCCCTTGCCACCCACGCTTCAAACAAATCAACTTCTGCCTCTTCCAATCATTTCAGCATGCCTTCACCGTTTAACTCGGACATTTTCTCCATCTTTTATCTCCCCACATCTACACTCTCTGATGAAGAGCGTAGACGCGAATTATAAGACCGATAGAACAGGCAGAAAGTGAAGGGAACACAGGCGTGGGTCAGAGATTGGAATGTGTCTGTGAGTGACTTTATGCTAATCATTTGAGAGGCCCTTTTCTTAATGTGATCTAGGATGTCTATTTGTAAGCTGAAGCTGGAGTTTGAGTGTGACTGTGAGTTTGACTTTATGCAGATGTGTATGCTGTAGAAGTTGCAATGATTCAAATGTACTTCACACGCATTTACATTTATGCAGTTGCAAAATAGAAAGAGAGAGATGGGAAGTGAGGAATACATTTCAAGTAAAAAGGGAACGTGAAAACGCTATGTCCATGTCTTTCCTAGTGGCAATGATACATGTGTGTGTGTGTCTGTGAACCTATTCCTATCAGAAATCGAAACTGAGTCAAATATTCAATCTTTAACAACTTAATCCCGTATCCTGCTGCTGTCTGCCACGCAACTAGTTTCATATACTCTGTTCTGTACAAGGGTGTTATACTTAAACCTAATTAAAACTCATCTTACTGTCACAACAACTTCCAAAAATATTTTATCTGATATTGTCATCGAGTGAATGAAGTACAAGTCTATTCAACAAACGTTAATTCACGTTCTACTATGAATGTTTATTTAATAAATCAAAAGTATACACATTCATCCCCAATTCACGCTTATATATTATATGTATATAATTTTACATAAAACACTGTATGGAAGCTCAGGTATTCAATATTTCAATGTATATTTACGCATTTGAAAGATACATAAACTTAATAAAAGCAAGGCTATGTTTCAAACATTTCAATATAACTTTGATAGTATGAATCTGTGTATTTCTTTCAATTTTACGCTCTGGTTGGTATAAAGAGATTTTTTCATGCTTAACGAATACGAATATTCGAATTGGCTAAGCAGCATTCTCCCTGTAGCTATACGTTGTAATTTATCGGCAGACCGGCGAAGTTAAGCGAAACCTGACGGCAGTTAACGAACCAGAAACCAGATGTTTCAATACTCATGCCGTTCAATACTCATGCCGTTTTACTGAAACCTCCGCATATAACTTCAAGATTTGTTCTATAGCAGGACTAGATATTTAAAATATAAAAATATAATTTAATATCGTGTGAGTGTGTACATGGGCATCAAAGTCAAAGTTCGAATAAATGAAGATGAACATCAACACCTGATAGAAAGTATATAGAATAAAGATCCTACTCAAATAATATAGACTCATAAGGTCGGTTTCTTGGTTTCTGATGCGTATATATTCTCCCTGGAGGGGACACCGGTCCGTTGCAGAAATATTCCTTTTACTTTTTCTGCCAGCTGAATGGATAAGAGAAGCGTTTTGCGAAAGAACACAGTCCAGAAATCGAAATCACAATCTTATGATCAGGAGTCCAACACCCCTAACCACTACGCCACGCACCTTCATACAAAGAATAGAAGTAAAACAAAGTTTATAGACTATGAACATGAACTCTAAATATGTCGCACTCAAAAGCAAGTAATAAGCAATTCAAATCCAGTCGCCGGGTTTCTGTTTTACATTATTTTCATTGCAAATCAATGTGATATCATATAATAATCATGACGATGGGTCGATATAATTATATACATGAGCGAGACGTCCATTTCTACTACCATGTCTGACTATAGAAATGTTTGACTAAGTCAAATTATTGAAATATCGAATAGTAATAATTTTTTATGCTTTTAGTTTTTATTTGCTTCATTCACTAGAGTTCGACCATGCAGTGGCATCATCTTGAAGGATATATATATAAGGATATATATATATAAGCCTGTACAGCTTATCCCGAACGGGTAATGCTTCTCGATAGCACTGCCAGGCCAGAGATCTTTGGTGGTTGTCCATAGGTCCCGGTCCGAAAGTTGTCCTGAAAAGGCGGGTCAGGTGTTCCTCGTCGACGCCCAGATTCTGCCCGAGATCGTCGTCGCCCCTCTCCTCCACTAATCCTCTATAGAACGCTTTTGTGGAATTAAAGTTGCGCAAGATTGGTCCTGGACGGCAGAGTTGCTTGAGAGCAACGCGACACTCGCGGTGCCATTCGCCTAGACTAGGTCTCTAGACAGACAGATAGACACACACACACACACGCACACACACACACACACACACACACACACACACATATGTATGTATATATTTTTTTAGGCAGTTAAATGATATGGCCGGTCATAGAGTGACCATTGGTTTCGCACCTATCAAGCGCTTAGAATTATAGGCAACTCGTCAGACTCAAACGAGACTCAAATGAGTCTGATGAGTTGCCTATACTTCTAAGCGCTTGATAGATGCGACACCAATGGTCACTCTATGACTGGCCATATCATTTAACTTCCTAAAATATATCCTACTACATATTTTTCCGGATATATGAACTGCTGACGATACATATACTCATCATAAGGATACCGAACTTGTAGGCGTTGTTTCTACTCGTTGGTATAATGTCTGATATAATTTATACGAGTGTTAAATATCTTCATCTTTCTTGTTAACTACGAGGCTCTTATACATATATACATAGCGAAGCCTGGCTCATTTTTCTGTTAATTAGAAAGAGAATTAACAGCGTGTTCGTTGTATTTACATTTACACACTTAGATGTTAATTTAGAATTTATTCATCATTTTGGAGTAAAATTTATATGAAAAATATCGCTTTAAGTCCTTATATATGAATGAAGTACTGTTGTATTACATTTATCGAATTACTTGTTGCTATACCAAACATTAATAGAATTACAACAGCAGCGAAATATGCTAGGAGTTATATAATGAATGTATGTACGCACGTACGTACGTACATATGTATGTATATGTATGTATGTAGTTGTGTATGTATGAATGAATGAATTAATGAACGAACGTATGTATGCATGAATGCAGGTTTGTGTGTGTGTGTGTGTGTGTGTGTGTGTCTTTGTGTATGCATACATAAGTATATGTGTACATACTTACACGCACACATACATACACACACACAAGCATATTTATATATTGTATGTAGATGTAGATATAGTACATATATCTATAGATAGATAGATAGATAGATAGATAGATAGATAGATAGATAGATAGATAGATAGATATTCTATGCAGAGTTTCTCGCTTTTGTACATTCGTTCAGGAAACAATATTTCTTCACCATATTGATTTATGTCCAAGAAATTTATTCCGTTAGATCTGTTCCATATACTGCAATCAAGTGGAATGTTAGTCGCATGCGAAACCCACCACATGTTTCTATTTAATTTTTGGCTGTTTGATGTTTCAAAAGTTTTCTCCCTTGCCTAGTCTGAAAATATTTTTTATTAACGTTAATGACTTCTTTTATTTAGAGATATAATTTCAATTAATTAAAATTGTTTCCGATTCTTTAATTCAACTATCGTAACCTAACTGTAACAATATGTTTTTAATGCAGAAATACTTCAATGTCATCATTTTAATTTATCCTTAGGCAGCGAGCTGGCTGAATCGTTAGCAACGCGGGTAAAATGCTTCGCGGCATTTCGTCCGTATTCACGTTTTGAGTTCAAATTCCGGCGAGGGCGATTTTTCCCTTTCTTCTTTTCGGGGTCGATTAAATAAGTACCAGTTACTCACTGGGATCGATATAATCGACTTAATCTGTTTGTTTGTGTATAGCCCCTTATGGGCAGTAAAGAAATAAGAATCGTTAGCACGCCGGGCGAAATGCTTAGCGGTATTACCTCTGTCTTTACATTCTGAGTTCAAATCCCACCGAGATTGACTTTGCTTTTCGTCCTCTCCGGGTCGATAAATTAAGTATCAGTTACGTACTGAGGTCGATCTAATCGACTGGCCCCTTCGCCAAAAATTTCGGGCCTTGTGCCATGAGTAGAAAAGAATAATAATTATCAACTAGGTGGACCCGTGAAAAATTCACGGAAAGCATAAAAAATATAAGCATCTGTAAACAGTGTACTGGTGCCGTGAGAAATGTTTGTATATTATGACTGTCTGTCTTTACGTTCTGAGTTCAAATTCTGCTGAGGTCGACTTTGCCTTTCGTCCTTTCGGGGTTGATAAATTAAGTACCAGTTGCATACTGAGGTCGATCTAATCAATTGGCCCCCTCCCCACAAAAATTTCAGGCCTAGAAAAGTATAATGTGACAGTTACAGACTATAGAAAGTAATGTAACACCAATGACTATATAATCCAACCAAAATATCTCAGTTACACAAACGTAAACGGAATTACTGCTTAACCTTAGAATATATCGTACATATTCAAAGAACCGTCTTGGTTTAGTAGCACAGAACGTTTTCCTGGTACTCTTTTATTCTTTTACTTGTTTCAGTCATTTGACGGTAGCCATGCTGGAGCACCACGCTTTAGTCGAAGAAATTAACCCCGGACTTATTCCCTGTAAGCCTGGTGCTTATTCTATCAGTCTCTTCTGCTGAACAGCTAAATTACAGGAACGCAAACGCACCAGCATCGGTTGTCAGGCAATGGTGGTGGGACAAACACACACATACACACATATACACACACATACATACATACATACATATATGACGGACTTAAAGGTAGTGGTGATGCAGGCTTGGAGGTAGTGGTGATGCGATTTTGTAGCTTGCTGGTATGCCGAGAGAGATCCAGCGGGCCCCTAACTGGTTCCCCGATCTTAAAGGTGTAACGTGGGTATGTAATGATGGAGCGGCTGGTATAGTGGTGATGCGTGGATATATAACTATATCACGATGAACTGGAGGTGCACCATCTTCACCTACAAATGCAGCTGCAATTTCATTATTAGCAGGGTTATTGTATCTCCTGGCATCTGGGCCTAATATGAAATGCACAGTTACTTTCTTCGGATTAACATTTTCTCTGGCTGCTCTTTTTTCTTGTTGTTGTTCAACAGTGCGCATATTTAAATATGCTGCAGTATATGGGTTATTCAGCATCACTGAAGAAATCTTTTCCATTATTAACTGCAAGTAATTAATATTTTAAGGCACTTCAGCTCTTTGTTGTAAAGCTTCTTTAGAATCAACAATATAGAGTTGAGCATATCTTCTAGGTTCGCTGTTTTCAGGATGTAAGTTGCTTGCGTGATGATAGACTTGTCTTTGTAAGCGGAAACAGAACCAAACAAGCACTCGGGGCGACTATTCCCTTCCTCCAAAATTCCAAGCCCTCTGCCTACAGCAGAAAGGTTTGTTATATCTGTTTGTTTTGATAAAATTGAAAAGAAAATGACTTAGTGTGCAAAACATTTTGGACCTGGGTTTGCACCTCTTAAGCAAATTTATTTCCCGCATTTATGTACGCATATTAAGTTCTAACGACTAGTTATAAGTATCGCTGTGTCTAAATGAAACCATAAAAACGTTATCATTACAATGATTATTTTTATTGTAAACGAAACCATGTAATCGCTATTAGAGCACGAAAACATTCACTAAAAACATCATAAAAACTTGATGTTTCTCTGTGTGATCCTTCTTTTGCACAGAAATATTAACACTTTTTATATGAATTAGGCTACATTGATAAATCGAAATGTTGTTAAAATTATCGATGTTATAAAACAACAGTGTTATGTTATGTACATAAACATAACATAACATCGATATTTTATGTGGTCACAATTCCACACGTTTAGAAGAGAGCTAGTATAGTTAATGTATTACTGGATATCAACGAACATTGAACTTAAGAACGTAGGAGTACAAAAATATTTTTTATAAAATCTCTTACTCGGCTGCTCCACAAGTTCTGCAAATTCATCGGTTCCGACATGACATGTTACGACTTGAATCATTTTAAGTTATAATTCAGACTGAAAACTATCGGCTAAATTGACTGTAACCAGATGTGGCACAAATAATCTTCAGTTCGGATCCATGTACTGGAACTGAGCTGTTGGTAATGACCCGGCCATCGAGTCTTGTTTGAAAAATATATCTAAGTACCATTTTTAGATACAGCTGATTACTGTTAGCAGTGTTGCTACTGTTTAATGAAGAAGTTTTTAACTTGCATAATTTGATCTAAGTGTTTATAGTGAGGCTATCTTTGGGTGATTTTTCTATTAAACACACCATTACTTCCAACGGTATTAGAATACGATACAATGACTCTTTTAAGTGAACATGAAACAATTGTATCAAATCGTTAAATCTCATGGTGTTAGAAATGCCACTATCATTAATTTTTCATTGTCTAGGAAGTGTTAAATATATGTTATATTAATAAGAAAAATAACGATACAATATAATGAATGGCCGGCGACATTCGCTGTGGTAGCCACTCCACCTCGTGGGGCTCATTTCTCCGACGGGCGCCGCTATCTCTATTTTATGGGCGGTTCATCGACCTTCCACTCCGTCTTCCGCAGCATTGTATACCCCCTCTCTTTTTCTCCTTTTTTTTCTTTTCTTTTTTCTTCTTTTTTGAAGTGTATGTAATAAACGTTTCTACTTCAGCAAGATTTTTAAAAAAACGCAACATTTTTACACACACACACACACACTTACACGTACACGCGCGCGTGAATTACTCCAAGTGAGGTTGTTCTCAAGGGCTCTGTTCATGGAATGCACACAGATTCAGTGCATGGTGTCTAGGCCAGTAGTGGATGATGCACAGTTCGGAAGAGCTATGGTAGAGCGGAAGTATCACTTCACCTACATAACCGTGACAGCGATTAAGTTATTGATGTACAGAAAGAAGAGAGTGGGCGACAAAACCGAACCCTGGAGCACACCAGGTTTGATTGCGAGAAAAACAGAAAGATCGCAATTTACACATGCCATGACTTTGTGACGGATACAATAGATGAGAAATGATTGAAGCCTGCGAGTGGAAATCTCTGACAAGAGATTCGCATGCTCGATATGGTCGAAGGATTTGCTGATGTCCAGGGCAACAACATTGCTTTCACAGAATGTCTCTAAAATAAAACCCACTGGTGAAGGATTTAAGAAAGTAGGTCTTAAATGGATCTGGTTCTACGGAAGTCATTGAAGAGATTTAAGGTGTTGGAGAACATCAATGTTAATGACTGAGGCCATTACCTTAGAGATATTAGAAGTGAGAGAAATAGGAGAATATTGGATGAGGCAGAAGAGTTGCCTTTCTTCGGAATGGTACACCCTGCGGTGCATTTCCAAATGCAAGATACGAATAGAGTACTCTGTATTTAGCAGAGGCTTGTATCCAATTGAGTGAGGCAGCTATATCTCTCTGGCCAGTTATTGAAGCAGGATTATTTATACTCTTATGCTCCACTTCTGAAGACATCGTCCTATGTCAATGTCAGCACAACACACTGGACTAACAAAGCCAGCATTAATTTTCAGACGCATCTCAACGAAAAAGAGAGGGATAACGAAACAAAATAACTATCCATCATTATTTCTACCATCGAAATTGGTCAATGTTTATGACCACTTAATATTCACTCACGTTTAGACTATCTCCATATTTGGCTTATGTTCAGAACTTGCTGTTTCCTCACAATTCATTTTGAAAATGTGCGAAAATTACAAATTGCCCGTGTTAAAAATAACACACAGTTGATGAAATTTCTATTTCCTTGTACTTTGAGAAAATTAACACTGTTGCCGTAAAAAATGGAACATTATCACTGCTAATCTATGAAAAGAGTTCTTGTAAAGAAGAACTACATGATCCTACTTAGAATTGTCATATTCGTTTCATTCAAGGCAATAATAGAATGAAATGAGCTGTTAAAAAAGTAATTTCTTTTTCTTTTCCTTAAAAAGGTGTTACTTCTCTGTCAGTTAAAAGCCAGTATTTGATTTATTCTTGGGTTATCCATTAAGACTTCTTACAAAATAACAGCCGAGAACACATGAAAACGAAGAAATAACTTCACATTATTACCTAAGTATGTTCATCTGCCATTTTTATGTCTCTCCTTCCTCTTTCTTTCTTCCTCTCTCTCTCTCTCTCTTTCTCTGTACACATACATACATACATATATATATATATATATATATATATATATATATATATATATATATATATATATATATATATATATATATATGCATATGTACATATGTTATAACAGGCGTACGTTATGTTAAGAAGTGTACATATATCATACGTGATTATGTATCTCTCTCTCTCTATCTAGCTATATATATATATATATATATATATATATATATATACACACGAATGTATATTTGTGAAAAGAAAAAGAATGACTTCACTGGTAGTTCTAATCAGCTTAATTTATTATTTAAAAAAAAAAAATTTTTAATAATATAAATTTTAGTTCATAGATCTATGAACTAAAAATTATATTATTAGATTTTTTTTTTTTAATAATAAATTAAGCTGATTAGAACTACCAGTGAAGTCATATTTTTTCTTTTTTCAAAAGTGCCGAAATGTAGCACGGATCTCACACATTTTCCAAACACACACACACACACACACACACACACACACACACACACACACACACACACACACACACGTACACACACACACACACATATATATATATATATATATATATAGTAAGAGAGAGAGAGAAATATAATTAAAACATACATAAAATACATACATACATATATACATACATACATACATACATACATACATACATACATACGTGCATGAATTCAGGCGGGTGCCAACATGTGGGCAAGTACGACCATCACTGACAAATTATCTCATACTAGATGTTAAATACAACAGCTGTCACTGTCAGCTATGCTCGTGTTGAAATTTAAAGTGAATATCAGCTTGCACAACACCGTTAACACACTCACCTATAAAATCAAGTAATCCAGAAACAAAGAAAAGCAAGATCTCCCGCTTCGCAGTGAGGCCAATGTTCCTTCGCATAGTGAGGACACTGAGATGCCTAAACAAAAACTAGTGGGTCTCTTACTCCCAGATGCTGGATGGGTGTTGTCTCTACTGAGTTCAGCCATCCCTTGACAGGTTTTGTTTTTCATCCTACAGAGTGACCAACGGAAACTACTCTCCTTGCCAAGCAGGTTTAGCAGGGTTGCCGGTTTAGTTGCCGACGGCCCTATCATGCGACGGATTGAACTGGGTTACATGTTACCAGTAACCCTAAGAGTGATCTAATATGATGTATGCACACATACACATATACATACATATGCCTGACAACTGTCAATCAGGATAAGCTTGGAGTTTTAGAAAAAGAAATCAACCGACTCGCACATTACAAATACAATTTGTAAGCGGAACAATAGAAGTATGCAAGACTTTTCTCGGGTTTAAAATGTGGGATAGTTATTGTTATTTACATTTCGAAGATGGGGCTTTGTGTCTTTGTTAGAAACCAGCTTCTTCTTTCTTCTTCACAGGAAGAATTTAAATGATTCAAAACAGAAGAGAAACCTACATAAATACATACATACATACATACACACACACTTACATACATGCATACATATATACATGCATACATACATACATACATACATACATACATACATACATACATACATACATACGTACGTACGTACGTACATACATACATACATGCTTTTATTTAACTTACTTTTTTCCTCCCTCTGTCATTTGCCTCTAATTCTTTTGTCTCCCTTTTTCCTACTATCACCCATTAGCGGGACAGAAAATAAATATATTTACATATACCTACACAACAACATAAGTTTTATTTTAGTAAGAACAATCATACATACCTGCACACGTGTACACAGTAAGTAATTTTAAAATCTACAGCTTATTCAAGTGTATTGCAGTTATCTTTTCGTACATATAAATGCGAAGTTGTTGAACAACGTTTTAAGATTTGTTAAAACTTTATGAACGTAGCTGTACCAACACAGAATAATATTGTAGGCAATGTGTTCGAATTCCCTCCATGTTTGAAATAGTTAAAAGTGTTTGCCGTATATCCGAAAGCGTTTATCTGTGTATCACATATTTAAAAAAAAATCTAAGAACATAATCATAATGGAGAAATAAAGAGACGTGAATATTATTTTCTCATAGACAAATGTATGCAACTAACTCTTACGCAGTTTCATTTTCTGACGTAAAGATAAAAATAATAGATAACAACTTTCAAAGGCAGACGAGTTGACATTTAAATAACAAAGAATATAATTTTCACAGATGTTATCACAAAAGACGCGTCTTGTGTACTAGCATTGTAGAATTCGCACCATCTCAAGAATAAAACGCTTCAGAACAATAAAACGCTTTTAAAGAGAAACAAATTTCTCTCTCCATTTACAAAATTCTTATATTTTCAAAGTAGTCGTGAAATTTCCGCAGGTAATGCTAGTTATAATACTTTTATTTTGTGCTCTATATCATATTGTATTTAAAATATTTTATTAATGATAAAAGCTATAAAAATAGCCTTTCTGTTATCTACCATCTAATGCACTGTCGACATTAACACATCCACCCACTGTTAGGCTTTTTGCTTTGTTTTGGGACTTTTTCTTTTGTTAAATCGAGGTTTCCCTGAATGTATGCATGTGTGTGAGTACGTATGAATGTATGTATGTATGCATGTATGTATATGCATGTTTACGTGCATGCATACAAAGAGGGGCAGAGAGAAAGCGAATGAGACATATATATATATATATATATATATATATATATATATATATATATATATATATATATATAGAGAGAGAGAGAGAGAGAGAGAGAGAGAGAGAGAGAGAGAGATAGAGAGAGAGAGTTGTACGCAAATATATTTCGGTCATAATCATAGAATTACGTAAAATAGTAGAAATTTGTTACATGTCTACAAACGAATATTTTTCACTCGTGTTCGTTATTAGAAGTGTGTGTGTGTGTGTGTGTGTGTGTGTGTGTGCGTTCGTGCGCGTATGCGGCTCTCTCAGATACCTGCACCTTTAACGTGCTTCTCAGATAAAATCAGCATCACACAGTATATCAAGGCTGGACTTTGAATTACAGATACAATCCATCTAACAAGCTTCTGTACAGTTTCAATTATTTTCAATCACAAGTTTTGGATAAAGCTAGGACATTTGTAATAGACGCTTGTACAAGATGTCAAGTATGAATGACCCCCGTGACCTCGCGATTGCAATGCATACTTCATAATCTTTCGACCTTACTTCGTCTGATGTCAGAGAATGTAACAGAATTATTTAACTGAGACTAGACATGGGTCGGAATTTTTTTTTTTTTTTTAGTCAACAGCAATTCGAGGAGCGGCTGGATACTCTTTAATTTACGGGCCTTAACGCTGCCAAAATGCTTTTAAAATGTGGTTTATCTGCCCCTGGGCCCGCATTAGGCAAGTCGTCGAAAATTCTGTTGGCTCATGACACTCTATGGACCCCAAGTAATGCATGTGTAAAATTTTAATAAAATCGGTTAGGTACTTCTCGAGTTTAGGGATTTACACAGACAGACCCACATTTCCAGTTTTATATATATAGATGTATATATATCTTTTATTTTTCATTCTTTACTTGTTTCGATCATTAGACTGCAGTTGTGCTGTTGGCACCGCCTAGAAGAATTTTTAGTCGAATGTATCAACACCAGTACTTATTTTTTTTTAAGTCTGGTACTTATTTTATCGGCGTCTTTTGCTGAACCGCTAGGCTATGGGGACGTAAGCACACCAAACAGTGGGATGAGGAGTAAACACAGACACAAAGACACAAAGAGACACACAACTGGCTTCTTTCAGATGATGTTTCCATGATACTTGCATTTTAAAGCTAGTTATTAATTTGTTTCTATGTTCGTCTATCTCTTACTTTTAAGTTAGCAATCACGAATATACGTTGAGTGCCGCATTCTTCTCTTAGTAAAGATTTGGTATTTTTTGAAGCAACTCTTTGAGAACTCTTAGGCGCAGGCGTATCTGTTTGTAAGAAGCTTGCTTTCCAGCTATGTGCTTCTGGGTTCAGTTCCACTGCATGGCACTTACTATAGCCACAGGTTATCCGAAGCCTTGTGAGTGGATTTGGTATCGGAAACTGAAAGAAGCCTTCGTATATGTTTGTGTATGTGTGTGTGCCTTTATGTCGGTTTATCTCCAGCCACCGCTTGATAACAAACGTTAGTGTGTTTACATCCCCGTAACTTAGCAGTTCGCCTAAGGCGATCGATAGAACAAGTACTAGGTTTAAAATGAATGAGTCCTGGGGTCGATTTGTTCGATTGAAAACTCTATAAGGTAGTACCCCCGCATGGCCGAAGTCAGATGACGAAACAAGTAAAAGATTAAAATACTTATTTCATTTTGTGATGAGTAACATGTCTTTCTGATTTGTTGTCTTCGCTTGATTCTAATCATGTATTTAGATGATTTGATCAGATTGTAGTTCGTTGAGAGTTTAAGCTTTCTCATACGATAGATATAAAATAAAATGAAACTGGTGCAAAGAAAGTAGCAATCCTATACGTGAAAGTATATTTTAGTTGATATAAAAGTTGGGGCTAGTCTGAATCAGCCGGTCAAATTCTCTTTCTGAAAATCCTAGTTTATCCAAATTCTACTTTAAACATTTGCTTACAAAACCTAGTGCTCCAATCATTATTGGTATGAATATGAATTCATAATCTGGATATGAAAGCTGGAGGTTTCGAAGCAGTTGTCCATAGATATCCTCTTTTTCTTTGATTTTCAAAGAGATATTCATATCTGCGGGGCAGCTAACCTCTATGATGGTACATACCTTTACCCCTTTGTCCCAAACAAAAATATCCGGCCTATTATGCTTACATTTGACAGTAGTCTTGATGGGAATATTCTACCAATATTCCTAGAGTTGGTGTTTATGAATGTATTCCATAACAGAGGGATTTTCTAAGTCTATTTATATATATATTTATTTATTTATTTATTTTTTGTATGCTGACTACTTTCCATCCAGGTCCTCTCTTAGGTAAGAGACTCCAACTGTTTGGGGGCTGTTTAAGAGATCATCAGGAAGAGTATTATGTATTATGTATGTATGTATATATGTACCCGTGCAGATTTGAATGTTTTGTTTTATGTATGTACACACATACACACACACATATATACATACAAAAATACCCTGTTGTTGATATTGAAGTTCCAATGAAGGAGCCTTGGATCTAGGTTAGAAACCCTCTCTCTCTCTCTCTCTCTCTCTCTCTCTCTCTCTCTCTCTCTCTTTCTCTCTCCCTCTCTTTCTCTCCCTCTCTCTCTCCTCCTCTCTCTCTCTCTATCCGAAGGCAAGAAAGCTTGAAATAAAACTGAATAATGACATACATACATGCATGCATGCACGTACGTACGTACATACGTACATGCACACACTCACACATACATACATATACACACATATACATACATACATACATACATACATATATATATACATACATACATGCATGCATTCATGCTCACACACACACACACACACACACACACACACACACACACGCACACACACACACACATACACACACACACACTTTGCACTTCTGCAGAAAATGTGTGACACAAACGAAACGAAATAGCTGCACGCAAAGCTGAAAGAAAAATAAAGATAGCCGCAGGTATAGCCGTGTGGTAAGAAGCTTGCTGCCCAGCCACATGGTTCCGGGTTCAGTCCCACTGCGCTGCATCTTGGGCAAGTCTTCTGCTATGCTATAGTCTTGGGCCGACCAAGGCCTTATGAGTGGATTTGGTAGTCAGAAACTAAGAGAAGCCCTTCGCATATATATATATATATATATATATATATATATATATATATATATATATATATACATATATATATATTGATGAGTGTGTGAGTGTGTGTGTATTTGTGCGTCTATCTTTGTCCCCCACCCCACCATCGGTTGTAACCTAGCTGTTCGGCAAAAGAAACCGATAGAATTAGTAATATGCTTGTAAAGAATAAGTCCTGGAGTAGATTTGTTCGACTGAAGGCGGTGCTCCAGCATGGCCGCAGTCAAATGATTGAAACAAGTAAAAGAATAAAAGAATACGTCATTGAAAAAAAAATTCTATCCGCGATGTCTGCAATTTGATATCACTTTACAAGGGAAACAATTCATAAAGATTTGCAAATAAATACAAGGGAAAGAAATCCTTATTCTTTCTCAAAAATGTAACAGTTACGTTAGAGTTATGTCCCTTGGGCAAATAAACTTTCTTAAATTTCAACAGGATATTGGAAAACAAGAGAAAGTATTTTCCTACTATTGGTGCTGAAACAAAGTGTGTGAAAGATTAGATTATGGTAGGAAACACTGGTATATTGTTTTATAAACTAAATTCGATGTTGAAGTTTCTTTAAAACAAGTTAGCCTGTTGTCTAGATTGCATTAAAATGTGTAAGCGCAATATTTGTAACTGCGTCGGTTTATTTCTTGATTAAGAAAATTTGATGTGCTTTGGTACATTTCAAACATCATGTCGACACTGTGGATATTAAGTCAGTACACTTATTTATACGGACTTAATAGCCACAATGAGGAAGTCTCGGAATTATGTAACCATTTCAATGAAATCGGACAATTTTTTTTTTTAACTGACAGAATTTTATGTTTATTATTTAATTATGAAACAAAAATAAATATATTTGTAAATCTTACGTCAAATCTCTATTGAAAGTTCTTAACATGCGCTCATTCTGTATCCCTGCAAATTTTAAATCTACCCTTAGCGTTACACATTTGAAGCATTTCCGGAGTTATTTCCTGCACTGCAAACGGAACCCGTTCTTTAAGTTCAGCTAAACAATTGCTCCATTCTGGGCACTGAGGTAGAGGAAATGATTGCAGCTAAATTGAAAAAAAAATGCTATCGGGTACAGATAAGCGAGATCCAACAGGAATGAAAATAAAATTATAGAAAAAAAAAAGGAATATTACAAAAATTGTAAATGTTTTGCATGTGGCTGTGTGGTAAGTAGCTTTCTTAAGAACCACATGGTTCCGGGTTCAGTCCCACTGCGTGGCACCTTGGGCAAGTGTCTTCTACTATAACCTCGGGCCGACCAAGGCCTTGTGAGTGGATTTGGTAGACGGAAACTGAAAGAAGCTCGTCGTATATATGTATATATATATATATGTGTGTGTGTGTGTGTGTGTGTGTGTGTATGTGCGTGTGTGTGTGTATATGTGCGTGTGTGTGTGTGTTTCCTCCCCACATCGCTTAACAACCGATGCTGTTGTGTTTATGTCCCCGTAACTTAGTGGTTCGGCACAAGAGACGGATAGAATAAGTACTAGGCTTACAAAGAATAAGTCCTGGGATCGATTTGCTCGACTAAAGGCGGTGCTCCAACATGGCCACAGTCAAATGACTAATACAAGTAAAAAAGAGTAAAAAAGAAAAAGGAGTATGCAAGTGCTACCAGTCAAAAGCACCACATACCAGAAGCCAGCAAGTGTATGGGGTCATTAGGAGAGAATGTGCGCTGTTTCAGTGATTACCACTCGACGGCATCAGTACACACCGGCGCTCCTCATGATATGAGGCCCCGCTTGCTAGATCAACTGGTTATTAAAAACAAAGCTCAATATTCTTCTAGCCATCGTTCTTCGTCACTTTTTGACCAAATCCAGTGACTAGCCTTTTCTGCTGTAGTTTGGATATCAGTCCAACAAAAATCCTCTACATGCGACTTCAGATTTTATACACTTTTATTAAAATTGGCAATAATATTGAAATTTCTGCCAGCTAACACAGCATCGGACAACCCGACGGTGGCTTGCTGGCCATAAATTCAAAATTAGCCAATACTTTACTTGTTAGAGTAAAAGAAATTTGTACGTTACCAAAGATGGTCAGTATTGCTTCAGCTTGAAGAAAGATTGATTTTATTATAACACAAACACGCAGCCGAAATTGCAAGGATAATCCGGATCTCGACTGAGGAAAGAAAACTCCGAATGACCTGTCCTTGGTTCCTTGTATCGTCTATCTGGATGTTTTGTCCCTTTCTTGTATCACCTAACTGTCTGGATGTTTTGCGTTCTTGTCGCATTCTGTATTATATATATATATATATATATATATATATATATATATATATATATATATATAGATACTTGTGTATATAAGATTGACCAGTGACCGGTCTGTCAAAATGCTAGAAGAAGCTCACTTAAAAAAATTCTCAAATACGGATTCAGCGGAGCAAAAACAGGCGGGCTAGACCAGTGAAAATTGTACATACCTCGATTATCTGCAGACTATAGTTTCAAAATCAACATTTTCAAAATAAAAATGTCTATTTATCTTTCACTAGTTGAAGACAACTAGCACGAGGTTCTGTTCGATTATAAGAATATCGACAATCTGTACTGAAGATAAATAGATACTTTTATTTTGGAAGTATTGATTTTGTAACTATAGTCTGCAGATAATCGAGGTATGTACAATTTTCACTGGTCTAGCCCGCCTGTTTTTGCTCCGCTGAATCCGTATTTGAGAATTTTTTAAGTGAGTTTCTTCTAGCATTTTGACAGACCGGTCACTGGTCAATCTTATATACACAGACCGGTCACTGGTCAATCTTATATACACAAGTACTATAATCTTTTTAGGATCTCCCAAAAAATTTTTTCAAGAGCCTTCTGATTCTTTTAATGTGCTAGTTTCCTGGTATTAAATTGATATTAATTAATATCGAATTTTTACCATATTATATTAATTATATGTATATATATATATGTATATATATATATATATATATATATATATATATATATATATATATATATATATAAAACCTTCTTCATATGATTTTCACCTACACCTGCCCTCTAAATCTTTCATCCTGCCTCAACCTAATAATATTCAGTGTGAACGTCTCTTTCAGTTTTTGTTTTTTACATGTTTCAGTTCTTCGCTCGTTATAGATTTGCTCATTATAGTGTAATCTTCAATTGCCCTTGGACGTTAGGTGTGACTCGGCAAGTAACTGCAGCAAACATGCAGATTAAAAGAAAATATCAAGAACAACACCAACAACAACAATAATAATAATAATAATAATAACAATAATAATGACGATGATGATGATGATTTCTTTATTGGCCACAAAGGGTTTACATCAAGAAAGACTTTAATAGATGGCACATGACAAAATATTGGATGTGTGTTGTTGTTGCTGTTGTTGTGAGAGTTTTGCGATCTTATGAATTAACATGCTATTACACTTTTGCTGTGGTCTGGTTAAAGCACTAAAACCATCTGACGTTACCTAACATCGGCAGAACAATTAACAAGGACCGAACGTTGAGCTATGCGGAAGTTAATTGTTAGATTAAGAGCTTAACGGTCCCGAGATTAAATCAAATTACACCAGGAAAAAGAATCTACTATAATAAAATTTACACTTAATTTAGACAAACAAACAGAAAGATTAATTGTATTTTCTTTCATTCAAGCCTTCTTAAAACATACATAAACAATGTGGGTGGGGCTAGTTAATTAATTGCATGCATTAGCATAAAGTTTGGCTGAGTATAAAATTACTGAAAATGAAGCGATGGAAAATTTCTGACATGTTGTTTATCAAGTAATAGAAAAAAAATCTTGATTCCTTTTAACCTGCTATTATTGGCTGTTAAGATGTAGACAAAATGTCTGTTAGTTTAATAATTATCTGACAAGTTAAATATCAAGTTTTAAAAGAATGTGACTGTGTGTGTGTGTGTGTGTGTGTGTGTGTGTGTGTGTGTGTGTGTGTGTGTGTGTGTGTGTGTGTGTGTGTGTGTGTGTGTGTGTGTGTGTGTGTGTGTGTGTGTGTGTGTGTGTGTGTGTGTGTGTGTGTGTGTGTGTGTGTGTGTGTGTGTGTGTGTGTGTGTGTGTGTGTGTGTGTGTGTGTGTGTGTGTGTGTGTGTGTGTGTGTGTGTGTGTGTGTGTGTGTGTGTGTGTGTGTGTGTGTGTGTGTGTGTGTGTGTGTGTGTGTGTGTGTGTGTGTGTGTGTGTGTGTGTGTGTGTGTGTGTGTGTGTGTGTGTGTGTGTGTGTGTGTGTGTGTGTGTGTGTGTGTGTGTGTGTGTGTGTGTGTGTGTGTGTGTGTGTGTGTGTGTGTGTGTGTGTGTGTGTGTGTGTGTGTGTGTGTGTGTGTGTGTGTGTGTGTGTGTGTGTGTGTGTGTGTGTGTGTGTGTGTGTGTGTGTGTGTGTGTGTGTGGCTAACGGTTGTAGGATGGAAAACAGCGAAAGAAAAAGACGGGAAAAGTTCTGAAAGTTTGAAAGTTTAAAATGTTAAAAAGAAATGGGTTAGTAAACATTTCTTGGGAGAACGAATAAAATGTATAGAATACATGGTATGAATAAACCGAAACACACCACCACCACCACTGCCGCTGCCACCTGACACACTGGTTAAAGAGGAATTTCCTTTGCGGTTACTCACACTGTTAGATATAGAACCCAGATATTCCTCAAATCTACCCTACAGCCTCAAAAAAGAAACGATATATGGATAATGTAGCTCCAGACACTAGTAAGCTCAAATATAGTTTGGATTGTCATTGATTGAACATTTTTGATCATAGATTAGCTTAACTAGGTTTGGCCCTGGTTTCGTCTGGGTTTAAAAATCACCAACACCTATTTGGTTACGTGACTTGCTAAAAAAAAAAAAAACAGCTAAATTTACCTGATATCACAAAAGGCATTTTCTCCGACGCTCAACTAATCTACTGCTCTCTATGCAGTTTAAAATAATATTAATTCATTAAACACAGTTTCTCACTTAGTTACAATGTACAAGGAAAGGAAACGGGATTTTGTGATGTGTTTCTGAAGATCGAGGATGAAGTAAATTAGCACAAATTGAGCACAGAAATTAATTGGGTCATAGATTATTATAATATATTGGGTTTGTCTTGAATTAGTATAATGAAACTATAGGAAGTTGTAACAAGCATGACGTATTCAAAGCTTTTAAAGATTTCGTATATTGACTAGTCAGTAAAGAAAAGTCTTGTAGTCTGCAAATTGGTATATTTGCAGATTCTAAGAGTAATAATCAAACAAAAGACCAATCTGTCTCTCTGTATGCATGTATATATATATATATATATATATATATATATATATATATATATATATACACATATATATATATGCATGTATGTATGTATGTATGTATGTATGTATGTATAGGTGATGTGTGTATATGTGTATATAATTGTGTTGTGTGCGTATTGTATATATATATATATATATATATATATATATATATATGGGTGTGAGCTAATAAACAGAAACCTTTTAGTTCCTAAATTTCAGCCAAATAGTTTAAAGGAGTCGCTTGAAATGGCCGTAAGGAACTGACACCTGTACCTATTTGTTACTCATTTATACTTTATTCACCTATATGTGTGTGTATGTATGTATGTATGTATGTATGCATGAACTATTATAGTTCATAAATTTGACAGGAAAAGGGAGACTGATTCGCTGGTTTAAAGGAAACACACTTAGTTGCTTTAACAAAGGGATGTGGGTTTGACTCCCGCGTGGATTGGAAAACCTTCTTTTTCTGTCGAGGGCTTAATTGCCCCTTTATTAGACTATTGTCCTTATTCATTGCACGGAGATCTCCATAAGCTTTAAGCTTATATATAATACTATTATTATTATTGACAGGATTGCAAAAACAGCGCCGTATAAAGAAAACACTTGCACCGAAAGCGCACGCACACACACGCGCGCACATACACACGTGCACACACACACACACACATATATATATATATATATGTGTGTGTGTGTGTGTGTGTGTGTGTGTGCACGTGTGTATGTGCGCGTCTGTTGTACCTGTATTTCAAAGGACCAGCTTTGTCACACTCCGTGTCACGCTGAATCTCCCCGAGAACTACGCGTATACGTGTCTGTGGCGTGGTTAGCCACTTGCACGTTAATTTCACGAGCAGGCTTTTACGGCGACGAAGGTTCCAGTTAATCCGATCAACGGAAAAGCCTGCTCGTGAAATTAACGTGCAAGTGGCTAACCACGCCACAGACACGTATACGCGTAGTTCTCGGGGAGATTCAGCGTGACACGGAGTGTGACAAAGCTGGTCCTTTGAAATACAGGTACAACAGAAACAGGTAGAGTGAGAGAAACTTGTGATGAACGAGTACTGCAGGGTTCACCACCACCCCCTGCCGGAGCCTCGCGGAGCATTAAGTGTTTTCGCTCAATAAACACTCACAACGCCCGGTCTGGGAATCAAAACCACGAGTCCGCTGCCTTAACCACTGGGCCATTGCGCCTCCACTAGAAACACTCCGTCGGTTACGACGACGAGGGTCCCGGCTGATATGATCAGGGGAACAGCTTGCTCGTGAAATTAATTCGCAAGTAGCTGAGCAATCTACAGGCAGTAGTTCTCAGGGAGATTGAGCGTGAAGTACAGGTTCTACTCATTTTTGCCAGCTGAGTGGATTGGAGCAACGTGAAATAAAGTGTCTTGCGCCGGGAATTGAACTCACGACCTTACAATCAATCGTGAGTCGAATGCCGTAACCACTAAGCCACGCGCCTTCACTATATATATAGTTGGAATTTACAAAAAACAAAAGACGAAGACATGTGTGTAAACAATTAACAGGTATATTAGTTTAACGATCGGGAAGATGAGAAAGTCTTTTACGTTTCGAACCTATGCTCTTCGACAGAAAGGGATACGAGAAAATAAAGAGGGAATAAAAAAAGAAAGCGTTAGTAGCTAGCGGTCAATCATGGCGATAGCCGGACATAGGTGGTCAGACAAGAGAGCTAGGAAGAAGGGGATATAATAAAGTAGTGGTGATCCCAAAATGAAAGTGCGCGTGCTTATGAATGTAAGAGCGTGTGTGTGTGTGCGTGTGAATAGGGGCTGATATGTATATATATATATATATATTTATTTATTTATGTGTTTCAGCCAAGTGGCTGCGGTCATGCTGGTGCACCACATATATATATATATATATATATATATATATGTGTATATACATATAAATTTCACCAAATCCAGTCAAGAGAGGTTTTACTAAATTGTTGACAGAAAATTTTTAAAAAAATAGAAACAATAAATGAACTAAAACAATCTCCGTTTAAGGCGTCCAGTTCACAATAATCGTCAACCGGAATTCTTTCTCGCTCATGAGAAGAGAATCTTTCAGGAGAACGAGTTTGCTTCCCGATAAAGTAGTTCAAGATTGTCTCCCAGTAAAGTACTTCATCCTTGTTTTGGGGGCATTCGTTCTTGTACAATACTAAAATAAAAATGAAATGAAATGAAATAAATTAATTAGTCTCCTATAGAATTATCGGAAGCTCCAAGTTGGAACAAGAATTCAAACGTATGGCGAAGTAACGAAATATTGAGATTGCTAATTCTTGTTATTGTTGCTATGATTAGTTAATTATTAATGCATTAATCCCCTTATACAGATTATTTCAGAAACAATGAATACAGAAACTCGATTTAAAGAAAAGAAATTATTACACGAGGATATTTTCTTCTGTAGCAGAAACAAATAGAATAATTAATATTTTTTGAACGATTCCCCAGAAAGAAACGGAGCAGCAGCAGTTTAACATTTTTAAATGTTACAGCGACACGAAAAATCACAATTGTAGAAGAAATTTCTATGCTGTTTTCAAATCATCTTTATTTTAAGAAACTGGAATGTAATCTTTACGAACGTGGGATTCAAGTCGTGATTAATAGTTGAAAAACGTGAAAATAAAAGTTATATTTTTTAATAAGATTCCCCCAATCAAAAGACGAACAAAAGAGAATTTTAATCGCAACAAATAGGCGTTGAGCAATAAAACAGGGTTAAAAAATACCGAAGAAAAAACAAGCTACCCAAATGGTTTGTGCTCAAGTAACATTTCTTAATCACATGCAAAAATAAACCTGTGAAGAGGGACGCGTTTTTCGAAATTCTTGTCGCTTTTTTTTCTTTACTTCTATCATGTTTTGTTTTTCTTTAAGACAGCGTGTTAGCAGAACCGCTAGTAAGTCGGACTAAATGCTTAACGGTTTTTCCTCCGGCTCTTCAAGTTCTAGTTTTAAATTTAACTGAGGTCAACTTTTACCTTTCAGGGTTGATAGAATAAGTACTTAGTTGAGCCCTGGAATCGTTATAATCTATTAGCCCCTTCCTCTAAAATTTCAGGCGTTGTACCAAGAGAAGAAAGAATTATTATTATTAATATGGCGGCGACGTAGCTTCATCGTTGGTATGCCAGACCTTTTCAAGCGGCTCCATTTAATTGAACAATGCAATCATTACGTCAATTCAAATGCAATGCCATCTTCAGCTGCACAAATAAATAAATGGAATTTTAACAAGTAGGACACATTAATATAATTTTTCTCAAATATTTTAACAGAGCAAGAAGATAGAAATTCATGTTGTTGCTATTGTAGCTAAGAATAGACTACAACGTCTAAGAATTGTATGGAGCATAGTGGGGTCATAGGTTGTAAGGGATTGTAATTCATTTCTAATTTATTTCTCTCTTTATCAAATACTAAATTTAAGACTAGAAGTCTGTGTCTATTTTGAATAAAGGACACGAGTGAGTTGACAGCTCATGGTTAGCTATGTTCATAAATATTATCATATGTATCTCTTTCCCCCAGGGAGGAAATAAGACATTAGGAGTAGTCAGTTGGATATAAGTAAATGTCTATAAAAAGAGGCAGGATAGGGGTAGACTTTAAATCATGATATAAATTACCAGTTAAAGGTGCAAGACGCTAAAAATCCTAAGATGCCACCCCTAATGGGACACAGTCAATTTTCTTCATTTAAAATGGTTTGAGATGGGACAAATCAGGGTTACAGCGTGAGGAGTAGGATGGAAAAAAGAAAGAGTACACTTGGCCAGAAGCGACTATCTTTTATAACAAATATATGGGTGGAGTAGATCGCTCTGATCAAATGGTAACACTGTATGAATTGGATAAAAAAAGTAGAAAATGGTGGACAAAAGTGTTCTTCAGGCTTCTGATGACAGCTACTTATAACAACTATGTTATTCACTCTGAAATTCATCATATGAGACCACCATTTATAAATTTCTTAGTAAATGTAGCTGAACGTTTGATCGAGGCAGGAAGGTCGAATTGTCTACAAAGGAGAATGAGATCTTTCAGACGGCCTTTTAAGACTTCAAAGTTGATTTCGAGTGTAGGTGATCATATGCCAGTAAAACAAGAGTCGCAGAAGATGTACTTCGAGGAACAAAAAAAGGAGGACCCAATACATTTGCCAGAAATGCAACATTCCTTTATGCATTGGTGAATGTTTTACAGTATATCACACATAGCATGTATTTATAAATCATGGTTGTTCTCGTAAATATTGAGAAAAGAAATATATTCATTAGTTAGTATGATATAAGAGAAAAAAACTATATAATTACATAATAATTATATGAGGAAAGAAGTTTATTTATCATTTCATAAGTATTATATGGAAGGGGTCGTTATATATATTATTTTATAAGTGTTATTTGAAAAAATTATTGTAATTTATAATAGATATTATATGAGAAAGCAATTAGACCTTCATTTTGCGTTTGAAAAAAAACTAAGATTTATTTCATTTCCGTAATTTTCAGAACTTGTTCAACATGCATGTAAAATACTGTTGAGAGAGGATAGTCCCAAGTAAAACTAGTGGGACATTTTTGTCCCACGTTCTAAAATCATATGTAGCGATAAAATAAAAGTTTAGATTTTAATTACGGTAGATAATGAAGGTCTAAAGAAGCGGAAAATGTGGGGGGGGACTGATTGTGCAAAAGTCGGAAGGGTTAAACAAGACTCAATTGAGGCTAATGAACAATGCATCATCCTCATCATCAGTTTAATATTCAATTCTCCATTTATTTATACAGAAGGATGCTGTTCTTGTAGCCAACTGTTTCCAAACAAGGTAATATTTTCTCATCGCTGGGGAGGTTTCCATGAAAGACTAAGAACATGGGACACTGCTTGTGTAATGAGGATGTTCGTTTATAACTATCACATAATGTCAACACAAGACACACACAACATATTTAATGAAGGAGCATGGCCCAGTGGTTAGGGTTGGCACTCACGATTGCGAGATCGTGATTTCGATTCTGAGTCCGGACAGTGCGCTGTGCTCTTGAGCAAAACACTTCATTTCACATTGCTCAGCGATCATTTTGACCTCCGACGTGTGGCGCACTTCTGCACCTGTACAGGTAATGGCACTTTGATGGAGTGAGTAAGCAAATGTGCAGCAGAAACATATGATCATTATAAACAAATCATCTGTGGTTGTTCAACAAGAAATTGCAAAGCCTTCATCTGTTGTTTAATGACGGGAGAGTCCATTATACACATAATTTATCGAACGCAGCTCTACATCGTTAACCAGCTAAAGATGTTCTCTTGGGGTTAAAAAAAAAATCGCAGCAGATTCCCTTCGAACGAGCAGCCATGTTGAAGTGGCTACGAATATTACTTGTCAGTACAACTGCTGCGTTGATCTCTTAGATTTTAGAACTAGCATATTTGCTTGTTGCAAAATCAGCGATTAGTTGTTCGCTTGAAATATATACAGTACTTGTGTATATAAGATTGACCAGTGACCGGTCTGTCAAAATGCTAGAAGCTCACTTAAAAATTCTCAAATACGGATTCAGCGGAGCAAAAACAGGCGGGCTAGACCAGTGAAAATTGTACATACCTCGATTTTGAAACTATAGTCTGCAGATAATCAATACTTCCAAATTAAAGTATCTATTTATCTTCAGTACAGATTGCAGATATTCTTACAATTGAACAGAATCTCGTGCTAGTTGTCTTCAACTAGTGAAAACGTGCACGTGATTCTATCCATTAAATTGATATTAATATATTTATATATATATATATATTGCGAGCTACTGCCATCTCTAGCAAACTCGATTTTTGTTGTTTTTTTGAAGAATATTAAGCGGAATTTCTTTGTGCGAAGCCACCATCGTTGGGTGGAGGTGAATAATGGAAGGAAGGAAGAAGTTACGCGGAAGCTACTGGAGGTCGAGATGCCATAGACCCACGTGTGCTGAAGCTGAAGAGGATGAAGTGGAATGAGGAGAGGATAGCAGTAGAACTCTGATGGTGGTTTCAGAGCAACAAAATAGTGAAGGTTGGACTATCATTGGGTGGTTCAATTCCTTGAGAGAGAAGAGGGAGTGAACCTTAGTGAATTTGGTACCCTAAACAAGGGTGGTTCAACTCTGGTACCAGTAATTTGATAGGAACCAAACTGAACTGAAATTTATAGGTGCAGGTGTGGCTATGTGGCAAGAGGTTTGCTTCCCAATAACATGGTTTTCGGTTAAGTCCCACTGTGTGGCACCTTGGGCAAATGTCCTCTACTATAGCCATGGGCCGACCATAGCCTCGTAAGTAGATTTAGTAAAGAGAAACTGAAAGAAGCTCCTCATATATATATATATATATATATGTTTGTGTGTATGTGTGTTTGCCTTCCACCACTGTTCGATAAACCAGTGTTGGTCTGTCCCTGCGGCTTAATGGTTCAGCAAGAGACCAGTAACTTAGACTAAACTCTTCAAGATGGTGCCCTAGCAGCCCAATGACTGAAACAAGTATAAAATAAAGATACCCTTAACCTACAAATCTGTGGCCTTGAGAGAGAAAGAGAGAGAGAGGCACACACACACATGTACACAACAACACTACAAATGTATTCATATATGTTGTTGTTGTTGGCACTCCGTCGCTTACGACGTCGAGGGTTCCAGTTGATCCGATCAACGGAACAGCCTGCTCGTGAAATTAACGTGCAGGTGGCTGAGCACTCCACAGACACGTGTACCCTTAACGTAGTTCTTGGGGATATTCAGCATGACACAGTGTGACAAGGCTGACCCTTTGAATTACAAGAACAACAGAAACAGGAAGTAAGAGTGAGAGAAAGTTTTGGTGGAAGAGTACAGCAGGGTTCGCCACCATCCCCTGCCAGAGCCTCGTGGAACTTTTAGGTGTTTTCGCTCAATAAACACTCACAACGCCCGGTCTGGGAATTGAAACCTCGATCCTATGACTGCGAGTCCGCTACCCTAACCACTGGGCCATTGCACCTTCACTGTATTCATATATATACATATATGAAACTGATATACAGAAGATAAATGAGACCTATTTATACACACACACATTTATACATACACACAGTGATTGGCAGTAATGAATATGAGGGTGGAATGGTTGAAGTTAATATGGTTATTTACAAAACAACAATTGGAATAATTTATACAGCTTTTCTGTATACACACATCCACCCACACATTCACATGCAATAAAAAAAATTAAGAAAAACTAAATCCACATATTCTGACAGGTATTCACATATTTTTGATATAAGGAAAAACAAAACATGGAGTAGACTGAACCTATCTCCTATACCATTCCAGCATTCTTTGAATTCCGATTCAATGCTGTAGAGTACTGCCAGGAATTCTAAACAGAACACTTGTTAACAAATTAAAATCATGTCTGTTATTCGGTCTTTAATTATGATTTGTTTGTGGTTGTTTTTCCTTCCATTTTTTTTATAAGTATATTTTTTAATGTACATTTTGCAAAAAAACACCAAATTGAATATCTGAAAAAAAAAAAAAAAAAAAAAAAAAAAGAAAATCCCAAGATAAAATAATTAGTTTACTACTTACTACTACAAAACAGATGCCAAAGTGATGTAACCTTCCCCAACACCATCCCTGATTCCACTCACTCCAACACACATGCATCAAACAAAAAACAAAAAGAAAACAAAATTCAATGTTTTTGATAAATTTTCAGTTATTTTTTTTTTATATAATCTTTATTGGATTTTATGCAAAAATGCACACGTGTGTAAATAAACACCAAATATGGTCATATAAACACATAAGTATATACAAATAAACATATACAGTAATACTTCACTTTATAAAAGCTGGCAGAAACGTTAGCACAGCAGGCAAAATGCTTAGCAGTATTTCGTCTGTCTTTACGTTCTGAGTTCAAATTCCGCCAAGGTCGATTTTGCCTTTCATCCTTTCGGGGGTCAATAAATTAAGTACCAGTTACGTACTGGGGTCGATCTAATCGACTGGCACCCTCCCACAAAATTTTGGGCCTTGTGCCTAGAGTAGAAAAGAATACTCTACTTTCTGAGGACCCGCGTTACAAGACCCCAGGTTTACAAGTTTTATTTTATAATAAATATTAAAAGGTTAAACAGCCTTTTTGTGTCTGTAGCAACACTGATTCTGATGCGTCTACACAGCAGAATATAGCATTGGAGTAAAATGTTGGCATAAAAGTTTCAATGTTTTACTTTGTGTGTGTTCTTTGTTGAGAGAGATTATTATAAGCTAATTCTTCATGTCACATATTTCATATTGTATACAAGTATTTTCCACTTGATAAACTAGCATTGGTTTTAATTTTAATTCCCCAGATGCAATTCCTCCAAATAATAATGTCAGTTGATATTTTGCAACTTTAAAAACATGGCAGTACATATTCTCCATTAGCAATATTTCCAGAAAAGTCTTGTTTCATCATCATTAAAAATCAGTTGTTGCATGTAGACCCACATTTCAATTATTTCTGCCAATGTTTCTGGAAATTTTTTTGCTGCATTGACATAAGCACTTGACACTTCTCCTTGTACTTTGACAGAATGCCACCCATGTTGATTTTTAAATCAATCAAACCATCCTGTGTTTGCAACAAAAGTTTCCTTTCTGTCACTTTTTGTTTCTTAAAGCAAACTGAAGAGACAATGCTTTACTACAAATTGACCCTTGATTGACATTCATATACATGTGTTGTGTTTTGTCACTTATCCATGCATTTAGAAGTTTCTCCATTTCCAGAATAATGCCGCTGGCATCTCCTTTATAAGCCCTGGTTGATACCAAAGGCTGCACATTTCTAATCAGAGATAATTATTTAAATTTTTCTTAGAGAATTGTGCAGACAGTTGACGAGTTAAGTGAAAATTTGTCACAAATGTTTTTCACAGTTGTACTGCCATCATGCATTATTACAATTTCATACTTTGTTACCAAAGTGATGGCTTTGTGTTTGTTTTGTTTTTTTTGTTCCTGTCGGTGCCTGTTGTACACTTCTGTTTAGTCAAATTGGGTGAGTTTAAAATATGCCGAAAATAATAGTGTAAATACATGTATTTTATTTATTTATGCGCCCCTTTTAAAGCCTAGCCAGGCTCATGGGCCCGGTTTCCCAAGTTTCTATGGCATATGTGTTCCCCCCAGCTGAACGGGACGCCAGTCCATCGCAGCGTTACTCAAGAAGCAGGAAGAAAGAATGAGAGAAAGTTGGGGCGAAAGAATACAACAGGGGTTGCCACTACCCCCTGCCGGAGCCTCATGGAGCTTCAGGTGTTTTCGCTCAATATACACACACAACGCTCGGTCTGGGAATCGAAACCACGATCCTCCGACCGCGAATCCACTGCTCTAACCACTGGGCCATTGCGCCTCCGCAAATACATGTATACAATATGAAATATGTGGCACGAAGAATAAGCATGTAATAATCTCTCTCAACAAAGAGCATGCACAAAGTAAAACACTGCAGGTTTATGCCATCATTGTACTCCGATCATCATCATCATCGTTTAACGTCCGCTTTCCATGCTAGCATGGGTTGGACAATTTGACTGAGGACTGGTGAAACCGGATGGCAACACCAGGCTCCAATCTAATTTGGCAGAGTTTCTACAGCTGGATGCCCTTCCTAACGCCAACCACTCAGAGAGTGTGCAAATCTAATGCGAGTGAAAGTGATTCAGGAAATGATTATAACAAGAATACTTTTTATCATAAATGAACTTAACATTCTTTTTACATTACATAAAATATTCTTTACATTCTACTGTTGTTTTATTGCCATTTATTTACGAGTATTATAAATTTTATTGGTAAAATATTTTTCTGGGAACAAATTACGATTTATAACATTGCTACAATGGGAAATTATTGCTCTGCTTTACGAGTGGTCTCCAGGAACAAATCAACTTGTATATGAAGGCATTACTGTATTCATACACACGTCAACCAAATTGTTGGATGTTGTTATAGATTGCTAGTCACAATGCATTTCTATGTATTATTGTAGCATTTGAATGATGCCTAAGCAGGCAGACCAACATTCGCCTTGGATGGAAGACCTGTCCTTCGTAGGGCTACCCACTTAGAACTGTGTGGACTTAAATAATGTCAAAACATTTTGTCAGAGATACGCAAGCAGGTCACTAACACAGTTTAAGTCATAGGATACCTTAGAAATGCCTGAAAAGTGAATCTGATGGTATATGTGGGTTTTAAATGGTTATCATTATTCATCATGATTTATGATTGTTATCAATCTTTCTCTGCTGTTCTTACAGTTTCACTGCTTTTGAAATTTACTTTCTTGCCTGTAAAATACCAATACATTCAGCACTTCCAAAGTCTGTTTATGAAATGTTGTCACATTTGAAAAACTGATGTAGCATTAAAATTTACAGTAATTGTTGTCAGGAGCCATTTAGTTTAATGTGTACTCAGTTTAGTGAGCCACTCAGCTGGTATCTGAGGGGCACAGGTTCAACTCCTGCAGCTGTCTGCAGGCAAAGTTTTTATGTCTTAGCGCTTCCTGACTTGGGTAAAAGTTCTTGACTTTGGGTAAAAGAAAATGCAGGCAGATCAGTTAATTACGATTTTATTTAACTCAGATTCACACACTTATTGCAGCAGACCTTCAGTTTTTCTAAGCCCTGTTAAAGAACACAGAAGGTTGGGACTCCATCAAGGCCTTTCGTAAGATACCCTTAAAGCCAGGAACTTTTCTGCACCCCTTCGTATATATGTATGTGTGTGTGTGTGTGTGTGTGTGTGCGTGTACATAGCATTTACAAGGATATATATATATATATATATATATATATATATATATATACAATGGAAAAAATGTTGATGACTAAGTTTGTCAATACACAATTTTTAGACACAATTATATAAAATACCAAAAGAAAAAAACAAAAAATACAACAGTGTATGTATGCTTGAAAATGGCTTTCATTACTCAACAGGATTTAAATAAATTAGAAGTTATTAATCAAACTACACTGTGTTGTGAAACCATCTACACTGAAAGAGTTCTGGGGGTGCTGTGCTCCACCCACCTGGAATAATAATAAAAAAACATTCACACAACCCACCCCAACAAACTAAACTACATCTCTTCTCTTCTTCACATTTCCTCTATGCTTATTTCTCGCTCCCCAAGCCTGTCATCATTGCTATCCTGTTGTCCCCCACAACTCTTCTATATACCCACGTTTTACCAGTCACTGCAGTGCTTGTTTTTTTTTTTTTTAAATGGCCCTCATAATTCAAACAGGATTTTAAATAAATTAGGAGTCACTAATTAAATTACACTGTCTTGTGAAACCATCTACACAGAAAAATGGTTAAACAAGAGTGGTTGCACTGGAGAGGTATTCATGGAACTGAAGGGACGGTGACTCCAAAATATACGACAATTATTTATTGCTTCTGAATACAGAAAGATTGTCGGCTCGCAAGATAGTCCAGTCCACACTTTACAAACCTCCATGGTTCACTGCACAAGTGTTTATCATAACTTTGTGCAGTATTCAAGTGAATGAGACTTAAATCCTGCTCAGAACAGTTTGACAGTTTCCCATGGCAACACTTGAACTACTGAGCGCAATACTTTGAATAAATGAATTGGTGATCAGCAAAACAGTGCAACTACAACTTAAAGTGGTAAATTATATTGCTCTGCCATTTAATCAGATAGCTATACTTGTTAAGTATAGCAACCGAATCTCCCTGAAATCAGACCCTCTTACCTTATAAAAGGAAAACAAACGAATATATTGGCTAGTCTGAAAAAAAAAAAAAAAAAAAAAACTACTTAAAAGAGTGGTCAAGACCATTAGAATGGCTTTGATTGTATGTCTGGTTGAACAAGTCTGACAGCAATAGCTTATTTGAAGCTAGGAGGACTTGGCTGTTCAGAGATAAGTATCTTACACAAAAGATGTAATGCAGAGCTAGTTGTTGGTGTCAATGTAGGCCTATGGTCAAAGGTATTCCAACCATGACCACCTGTCTTTTCCTTTCTCAGAGATAACTAAAATTTGCATTATCCAATGAGTCTTCCCATTTTACAAGATGGTAAGATGTTATGACTTGAAGGACATTTTGTTGTTATTTCTAGCAGCTGTTAATCATACAACCACATAGAGCCCTTCCTCTTTGGTTGGTTGTGTACTCTCCTACTTTGGACATAGACACTCATGCATTTCATCAACAATCATCAATTTCTATTGTTAATCTACATCAAATTCTTTCAATCAAATACACTCATCCATTCACTGAGCACCTTAGATACTCAGCTAGACTGGCACAAAGTGAAAGGCTGGGCACAATGAGTTACCTGCATCAAAGTACCCAGACAGCAGCTCCCATTTTATGAAGAGGAAAATTACTTGACCACTGATTGTGTTCAAGTATGGTAATAGAGATATTGATGCACAGGTAACTCAATGTAAGATTTTAACAATAGATCAACCACTGCATGATGGGTAAGGCACTTGGAATTAATTAACCAATTATTGCTGAAGTTTGCTTTGTGTGGCATTAAAACTGTAGTAGAAAAAGTGGTACTCAAACACTGGACAGGTGTGGTGCAAGCTTTCTTCTTCACTCAGTTTTCTAAAACAAAATAAAATGAAGAAATGGTTTCAATAAATGGCTGTCCAAAATAAGAGGGACTTGGTCATAAAGGTTAATCAAAAACTGATTGAATACCCATGGCATTTACCCATAACACTTTGGCATTCAGATTATCCTGTCAAATGTAATCCTCACTTATTCACGTTATTTTCAATTAATCATACATTATCTTGTACCTTTGAAATTTCAATGACATGATTGTTTATTTTTAGAACAACATTGAAGGGTTGAAGTGTGAGAGGCTGAATCTCACCAGTTTCACTATAAAATAGGCAGAATTTTGGTGTGGACACGGCTGGTTTGAATGCTAAATGGATAATTTACAGAGCTTGAAATATTCAAATATTTAATAAAATTAGAGGTTCAAGAATTGTGAAGTAGTGATGCTTAGTTTTAATTGAAAAGAAAAAAAGAAAAATTACCAAAAAAGATGCAGGTAAAATTTCTCTCAAGTTGTAAATACTGGTTTTACTAAAGATTTCACCTTCTGCCTTCATTACTCTATCTGGAATAAATTTATTGATTCAACAAATTGATGTAAAAAGCATTGGTGATGGTGCCACGTCAAAAGCAGCCAATACACTCTGTAAAGTGTTTGGTATTAGTTTTAGCTTGTTGAGGAAATGACAACCTCTCTTGTGCAGGTGCCAGTATACTGTGTAAAGTAGTTGGTGTTAAAAATGACATCCAAACAAAGAAACTGCCAAAATTAGAATGTATGAGAAAAGTATGGTCCTCACCTTCACCCCAATCAACCTGTCTGAATAAGAACTAACTAATTGATGACCCAAACAGGTGCCCTAGTATATATTAGGGTGTTTGTGAGCAGTTATTAAGAAGAAGAGAAACTTACTGTTTGCAAATCTAACCGAGAATCAATGAACCGTGAGATGAAATCAGTTAAACCCTCCAATTCTTGATCACGCAGAAACTGGAAATAACCTTTCCGGTTTTTCTGTAAAAAAAAGAGAAAAAAAGGAGATTTCAGAATAGCTAGTTGGATTAATTTTTGCTAAAGAACTGAAGATGTGACACATAATATTGGTAATAACAGAGAGTAATTTTGTTGATGAAGGTCAACCCACACCAAAAATCAATGCTGAGACCCCCTTCGGTCATGACTGACCATGGGATTGCACCTAGAAAGTTATCTTCCCAAGCACAAGTCCAGGCAAGGTTGTTTATGGAAGACCAGCAGTCGCCCATGCACACTGGCCTCCCCTCTCCACGCCACTAGTGTTATCCAAGGGAATGTGAAATAGAGTGTCTTGCTCAAGAACACAACACAGCCTGGTCTAGGATTCAAACTCACAACCTCACAATCGTAAGTTCGATGCTCTAGCCACTAAGCTATGTGCCTTCACAAATCAATAGGTATTAGATATTTTAACTGTAGATTATATTCTTCCTATACCCAGAGATATACCAACTGTGGCCATCACAACTTTTCAGAGGTACCTAAGTTACGATATATTCTTTAGGATGTGATCTGAAGGGGGCTTTGGCTACTATTCCTAGCAAGTTGAGCATGGAGAAACTTCCTCATCAATTCATTCCATTGTAATAATGGTTTCAAATTTGGGCACAAGGCCAGCAATTCAAGGGGAGGGGATAAGTCGATTACATCAACCCCAGTGTTCAACTGGTGCTAATTCTATTGACTTTGAAAAGATGAAAGGCAAAGGTGGCCTTGGCAGAACTTGAACTCACAATACAGAGATGGACGAAATGCTGCTCAGAATTTGCTGATAGACTGCTAATAGACTGCCACCCTACCTACCCCAAATTTTCGGGCCTTGTTCCTAGAGTAGAAAAGAATAATTTGATAAATACTTACTCGTATCAATGAAGGATGCTGTCGGTTCTGGGGCATTTCCTGAGGAGAGTGAGAAGACAAAAACATTTCGATATTAGTATCTTGAAAATCAAAAGATTGTATATATACTTATTTCTGATAGTTGAATTGTAGTTCTCTGGTTAAATGTCATTTAAATATTGCTGTAAGAAAACTCCAGTTTCTATTTCATAGATGCCATTAGAAGAGCTCACTTTATTACAAGTATTCAGGTCCCTGAAAATGCTAAGGGACACTGCTCTTCCTGTCTGTGAGAGAGAGGGAGAGAAATATTCCATGTCTTTTCTAAAATAGTACACTAGTTTAGTATAGAAAGAAGTGGTATCTGTTTTTCAGTAAGCCAGGACCAAAGTGTAGAATAAAGAAAGAAAATTAATCAAAGATTAATTAATTGATTGAATGGCCATGGCATTTACCATTAACCCTTTGGCATTCAGATTTCTCTCTCTCTCTTTCATATGTAATGTGTATTTATTCACATTGTTTGGAACTTATGTATTATCACGTAGCTTTGAAACTTTGGTGATGTGATTGTATATTTTTAGAATGACATTGGACGGTAGGTGTGAGAGGCTGGATCTGGCCAGTATAAATGTTAAAGGGATAATATAAAAAAAAAAAGGACGATCAAGGCCCAAACACTATTGACCACAGGCTGACCTAGGGTTAAACAACAACAGTTGACTCATTGAACACTGATTCAGGCAGCAATGGTTAAAAGACAGATTGGCTGAAGGATGAGAAAGAAATTTATGAAAAGAAAAACAAAATACCCTTCTGGTTATTGCAGGTGAATAAATTAATACATTAAAATTAAATGAGAATGAAAGGAAGAGGAGGAGAGGGAAACAATGAACAAAGAAAGCTGGGGGTGGGGTGGGGGTGTTGGATGTTATCTTAGTAGTAGCATTTCCATTAGTTATTGTGCCAAGGGAAAAAATATTTTGCCTCTTACGGAGAGCATATACGTTCCGGTTAATTTATATTTTTATCGGAATGTGATTGGTGTGTGGCAGGACAAGTAAGTTAATTACTCTATCAAAGTAATATTCCAAGGAAACATTCTTGCTTCCACTCACAAGAAATAGCAAAGGAATAAAGAAAGATAATGAAAAGAATCCGAAATATGCAAATATATTCCTGTAAACAACGCAGAAAAATGCAGCTGAAATGCATTATTAATATATTAAAATATTAATACAAGAATGGTAATTATTAGAAGAATGGTAGATAAAAATTCCAGAGCTTGAAAGTACATGAAGTCTATGAAACTTTATGAAAATAGTTGTTCCTGTTCTCTAGCTCAACATGAAGCCTAGAATGAAAGGCACTCCAGCTGTGACCATCCCAACACATTATTTGACATTGTGCCAGAGAAGGAAATAATAGAAAAGTTGGCTCAATTCTAAGAAAATTATATTTGTTTACTTGTTTCAGTCATGGGATACTGGCCAGACTGGGGCATTGCCTTCAAGGGTTTCAGGCAAGTACGTCAGTCCAAGTACTTTGGGACTTGTTGATCTCATGAGAAACAGAAGCCAAGTTGTCCTTGACGGGAAAGGATGTTTGTAACTCAACTGCACTGACTTCAGGTCTCCTACTTTTTGAAATGGAGTAAGGAAACTGATTGAAGCTTTCAAAGATATTAGTTGCTGCATGGTTTTTTCCTAAACTAAATTTCTTATAATCACACATAGATCTTTCCTGAAAATCTTGGTGCACTGATGCACAAGGAGAATTTTTACCAGGAAGATTGATATCAAGGATTCTGGAATGAAACTATGATGGCAGACTACTGTTGAATGCTAGTTGGTGTTGACACAAATTACAATTACATCTGTTTAATTGTGAATATGTAAACAGAAAGGGGCTTTTTTTGTTGGTTGTTGTAATATTTTGAAGTACAATCACAGAGAAGGAATTAAATTTTATAGAATCAGCGGTGGGAGAACAAGAAATGGTGAATAAAGAGAGAGAGAAATAACCAACCTGTCTCAGGTATAACTGTGCATGTCCTAAGAACGCTTGATGATGTAACAAGGATAAAGATGAATTCACAGATTTGCTACGAATTCCAGGTATGGAGAAGATATCAAAATCAAACAAAATGGTATCAGGAGTTTGTTCTGTAGTATCAAAAGCTTTGTAACGCCAAAGAGCATTGCAGATATCTAAAACATAGACATTCAACTTTTTAATGTGTTTGTCAAGTTTATAGGGTGTCTGAAGCTTCTTTAAGTTCTGGAACACACTTGAGTAACTGCAAGAAGAAAAGATGAAATGAATGAATATGTATATCATCATCATCATCATCATCGTTTAACGTCCGCTTTCCATGCTAGCATGGGTTGGACGATTTGACTGAGGACTGGTGAAACCGGATGGCAACACCAGGCTCCAGTCTGATTTGGCAGAGTTTCTACAGCTGGATGCCCTTCCTAACGCCAACCACTCAGAGAGTGTAGTGGGTGCTTTTACGTGTCACCCGCACGAAAACGGCCACGCTCGAAATGGTGTCTTTTATGTGCCACCCGCACAAGCCAGTCCAGGGGCACTGGCAACGATCTCGCTCGAAAATCCTACAGGAGCCAGTCAGGCGGTACTGGCAACGGCCACGCTCAAAATGGTGCATCTCATGTGCCACCCGCACAAGAACCAGTCCAGGGGCACTGGCAACGATCTTACTTGGCTTGCCGGGTCTTCTCACGCACAGCCCATTTCCAAAGGTCTCGGTCCGTAGTCATCGCCTCGGTGAGGCCCAATGTACGAAGGTCTTGCCTCACCACCTCAGCCCAGGTCTTCCTGGGCCTACCTCTTCCACGGGTTCCCTCAACTGTTAGGGTGTGGCACTTTTTCACGCAGCTATCCTCCTCCATTCTCACCACATGTCCATACCAGCGCAATCGTCTCTCTTGCACGCCACAACTGATGCTTCTAATGTTCAGCTTTTCTCTCAAGATACTTACACTCTGACGGGTATTCACATTGACATTACACATCCAACGGAGCATACTGGCTTCATTCCTTGCGAGCTTACGTATGTCCTCAGCAGTTACAGCCCATGTTTCACTGCCATGTAGCATGGTTGTTCGTACGCATGCGTCATACAGTCTGCCTTTTACTCTGAGTGAGAGTCCCTTTGTCGCCAGCAGGGGTAAGAGCTCTCTAAACTTTGCCCAGGCTATTCTTATTCTAGCAGCTACACTTTCAGCGCACCCACCCCCACTACTAACTTGGTCGCCCAGATAGCGGAAGCTATCGACTACCTCTAGTTTTTCACCCTGGAATGAGATAGAAGTTGTTTCCTGTTTGTTTGCAGTCTTTATTGCACCTGAACATCTGCCACAAACAAAAACTAACTTGCTAGTTAACCTGCCTTTGATGTTGCTGCACCTCTTATGTGTCCATAGCTTGCACCGGGTACATCTTATAGAGTTACTACCTACTCCTTTTCTACATACTGAGCAGGGCCATCTACCTGAAGGGGTTTGTGTTTTATCTACCTTCCTACTTATTAGGATTTTGGTTTTAGCTAGGTTGACTCTAAGGCCCTTCAATTCTAGACCTTGCTTCCACACCTGAAACTTCTCCTCTAGTTCTGATAGTGACTCCGCAATTAGGGCAAGGTCATCAGCATAGAGGAGCTCCCAGGGGCAACCTGTCTTGAACTCCTCTGTGATTGCCTGGAGGACTATGGTAAATAATAGGGGGCTGAGGACGGAACCTTGGTGGACCCCTACCTCTACCCGGAATTCATTGCTGTACTCATTTCCAACCCTCACCTTACTGGCCGCATCTCTGTACATGGCTCGCACAGCTCTCACTAGCCATTCTTCTATCCCAAGTTTCCTCATTGACCACCAGATAAGGGATCGGGGGACCCTGTCAAAGGCTTTCTCCATGTCAACGAAAGCCAGGTACAGAGGTTTATCCTTGGCTAGGTATTTCTCTTGCAACTGTCTCACTAGAAATAAGGCATCAGTAGTGCTTTTACCTGGCACGAACCCAAACTGCATCTCATCTAAATTGATTCGCTCCCTAATTAGTTGGGCTATGACCCTCTCTGTAACTTTCATAACCTGATCTAACAGCTTGATGCCTCTGTAATTATTTGTATCTAAAGCGTCCCCTTTACCTTTGTAGCAGTTGACTATGATGCTGCTACACCAGTCATAGGGTATGACTCCTTCGTGTATCACCTGGTTCGTAATACGGGTGACTAGGCTATAGCCAACACTGCCAGATATTTTGAGCATCTCTGCAGTGATTCCTGATGGGCCGGGGGCTTTCCCGGTCTTCATACTCTTAATTGCTTTATCTACCCTGGTACTATCAACTCGGATAGCTGGTCCCTCTATTGGGTCGACATAAGGCAGGCTCTCTTTCTCCCATTCATTCTCTTTATTAAGCAATCTATCGTAGTGGCATCTCCAGACCTCTTTCTTTGCATCCTCATTTAATGCAAGCGTACCATCATCCATGCGAACACATTTCTCTCCTACAACATCACTATTCTCTCTCCTACACTGTCTTGCAACCCGAAATACCTCGAGTCTTTGGTCCTCACGGCGCAGAACATTGGCAAATCTTTCCTTATCTGCTTCCCCTCTGGCTAAATAAACCTGTCGCCTATATATCGTGTGCCATTTTATATTTTAAATTTTGTGCATACACATTATTTGTTTTTGATTTTGTCGACCACACAGTATAGTAGGGTCAGCTGGGCACCGTCTGTGAGAAAAACAGCACCATGATGCAATTCACTCTGCCAGAAATTTGGAAATGACATGCTGTACTGCTTGGCATTTGCACCGGAAGCTCCAATACGAACATTTCAGAGTGTTTGGGTATCAATCTGAGAACATATACCGAGAGAGATAAAATTCAACCATCCAGTCAACATCATGGTGTTTGGAGTGATTACTAGTGATGGCGACGTTATGCCTCCATTCATCCTCTCATACGACCTCAGACTCAACACAGGCCTACATCAAGTGTCTGGAGGAGGGAGTGCTGTGCTGGGTCAAGAGGGTGGCTGCTGGAGGACCTTGTCTGGCAACAGGATTCTGCACCACACCACACAGGCAGGAGAACCCAGTAGTGGCTGTCAGACAATTTCTGCAACCACATTACCCCTAATATCTGGCCACCTAACTCACCACACTGCAATCCCATTGATTATTATGTATGGGACACAGTTAAGCAAGAGACCAGCAAAACTCCTTGTAACACCAAAGATGAACTGAAGGCAAGGATTATGGCAGCATTCACCAACTTAAACAAGGAGATTTGCAAGAGATTCCGAAGTCACCTGCAAGCCATGGTTGAAATCAATGGCGATTTTATTGAATAAATTTACCCTTTATTATTTCATGATATTTTTATGTAATTTTGGTACATATATCTGTTAAAATGAGATATCAGTGTTATTTCCATTTCTGCGTAATTCATATGACAGTTTATATATCACACCCTGCATAGATGTAAGTCACCTGTCCAATGTACTTCATTTCCCTGTTATAACATACACTTCCTTTCCTTGTCTTTCTTCTTTTTGTCCTTTATTTTTATTGCTTTTCCACCATCATACACTATGTCAAGAATCCTATATATAAATCTGCCAATTCCATCTTTTCTTCGTTTATAACTTATCTGAACACCCTGTGTACTGACAGGCAAAACTCAGAGTAGCAAGAGGCCGACTAAAATATTAGTCTCTACTGAGGTATCAAGTACACTTTTTAACCAACTTCCAATAAATATGCATGTGTGCGCACACACGTTTGTGTATGAGGTTATATTTTGCAAAATTGTTTAAGGTGGAAAGCTGGCAGAATTGTTAGCATGCTAGGTGAAATGCTTAGTGGAATTTCATGTCCTTACATTCAGAGTTCAACTTTGCATTTCATCCTTTTGGGGTTGATAAAATAAGCAGCCGGTGAGTACTGGGGTTTATGTAATCAACTTAACTACTCCTGGGTAAGTGTATAAAAACTGCACTTGTCTGTAAAGCCATGTTGAGCTAGAGAAGCAGAGTGGGCTCATCAAACCAGTATGATCTCTGGCTCAAATACACAACCTCCACATCAGATCATGATTAGTGGAGAGAACATGCTGAGGCCTCCATACTGCAGTGGGCTGAACACAGGTAATCTAATCCAATTGTTTAGCAAAGAATCTATGTTAAATTTTATCAACTTAACAGAGAGTGTCCATGGTTGAAGTTTTTGGAAAATATGAAGGTGTTGGACCATTTGAATAGCAATTATATTTATGCAGATCAACTTAGCTTCGACAAAGCTCACCAAGTGATAGGTATGTAAATAAAATTAATCAAACTTTTTAAAGGCAAGAGGCACAAACAAAATAAATTTTTCACTCAGGTAGTAAAGGAACCCGCTTGAAAGATTGCTGAATCTTCTAGAAATAGGCACCAAATTTGTACCAAGCCAAACCAAACCAAACTATACAATCTTAAAGATATAATACATATTAGGTAATGTATTCCAGGGTGCATAATTTATCCTTTATCTTTTACTTGTTTCTCTGATATGCTGGAACCCACACAGCACCGGAGCAATGGAAAATAAAGTGCTTAGCTCAACAACACAACATACTTCCAGATCCAGGAAATGAACCCACGATCTGGTGATTGTGAGTGCAACACCATAACCACTAGGCCATCACATAAACTACCTTCAATTCTTGCTGGTAAGAACAAGAATTCTACAATGGATCGAGAACTTCAAAGGAATGCTGTAGTCCAATGGTAGAACATCTATTATGTTAACAAAAGAAGTGGATTCAAGTCCCACAGGTAGCCTTGGGCTTTTTTCATCCAAATCGTTTTTTAATTCAGTATTTACACATAATTATTAACAGCTTTATCAATTTTGAATTCAAGCTGGTGCCATGTAAAAAGCATCTGATACACCCTGTAAGGTAGTTGGCACTAAGAAGGGCATCCAGCCATAGAGATCTTGCCAAAATAGACGACTGGTACCTGGTCCAGCTCTCAGGCTTGCCAGATACTGCCAAACTGTCCAACCCATGCCAGCTTAGAAAACGGACACTAAATGACAATGATGTATTCCACTGCTTTTAGAACATTTATAAAGCTTAAATAAATAGAAACAACCCTACAATGAGAATGGAAAATAATTAGATTATAAAAACAAGATACACACAAACACAGATAGTAAAATTCCTACAAGCAATTCTGAGCATCAGCAGAAACATGAAAGGATTCAGTGAAACTTACTCAAAGATGATACGGCACAAACGTGAAATAACTGTGCACTGATTAGAGACAATGAGGCGACCGACAAATTCTGGTGATGGAATGGTCAATAATGGGAAGTTGGTGTTCAGAACGTTTCTTAGCATCTGTGGAAAGAAAGGAGTTATTACATAGTAAAAACAGATGACTTATTATGCATTTAGTGTATGAGAGAGAGGGAAAAATGATGTTATGATAGGCATACTTTCCAGGGATGTTTTGCTAAACTTTGTAAGAGAACTATAATAGATACAAGTGAAAACTAAATGTAATATTATTTTCAAATTTTGGCACAAGGCCAGCAATTTTGCGGGAGAGGGTAAGTTGATAACAGCTACCCTGACAGAATGAAAGGCAGACAGACCTCAGCAGAATCTGAACTCAACAACATTTTGTCCATTTGCATGACTGGCCTAAACAGTATACCTTGCAGACTGACACCACTGTCTAATTCCACTAACAAATCTTGAGTTGATTTAAAGCTATGGTAGAAGTTGCTTAAACTGCCATGCAGTGGGACTAACCCCCACACCAAAATGCAACAGTGAAGCAAACTTCTTAATCACAAGGCTAAGACAGTGCTCAACTTCATAACAAAAGATTTATTGTAGTGAAATAAAAACTTAGTTCTCTTTTCTGTACAGTGTTACCATCTAACAAAAAACAATTTGCTTAGGTCTTTAATAAAAATTCAGCCACTATACTCTTACTCTTTTACTTGTTTCAGTCATTTGACTGCGGCCATGCTGAAGCAACGCCTTTAGTCGAGCAAATCAACCCTAGGACTTATTCTTTGTAAGCCTAGTACTTATTCTATTGGTCTCTTTTGCCGAAATGCTAAGTTACGGGGACGTAAACACACCAGCATCGGTTGTAAAGCGATGTTGGGGGAGGGGACAAACAGACACACAAACATATACACACACATACATATATATATATATATATATATATATATATATATATATATATATATATATATATATATATATATATATATACGACGGGCTTCTTTCAGTTTCCATCTACCAAGTCCACTCACAAGGCTTTGGTCGGCCCGAGGCTAAAGTAGAAGACACTTGCCCAAGGTGCCACACAGTGGGTCTGAACCCGGAACCATGTGGTTGGTAAGCAAGCTACTTATCACACAGCCATTCATGAAGAAAAGTGGAAAACAAAACAAACTATGTTTTTAGATTTCAAGCAATATCTTTAGTAAATATGTTTAATAAACAAAGACAGTAAGCTTACTTGTTCTTGGAACCATAGGCTGAAATGTACCATTACCAAGTGGTCATCCTCACAGAGTAATCCTAGGAGGCAAAGTTCATCAACAAAGTCAATAAGTTTCTTGAACTCAATATGAGCTTGAAAATCATCAAAATCACCTTGGAAGAAACTGGACCTGAAAAATTAGAAATACTATATATATGTGGCTGCGTGTGTGTATACATACTTACAGGCACAGAGACAAATACACACACATACTTACACCCACAGACAAATAGACAAATACACACAAACGTACACACATACTTACAGACAAATACACACACACATACATATATGAGTGAAAGAACAAAGAAGCATTTAACACATTTGGTGGGAATAGATATATTAGCATTTGATTCAGTTCCATATATCTTGAAAGTTTTGTAGACTTGTCACACGAGCGTATCTGCACTCCTACACTTTCCCTACAGACTCTTTTACTTGTTTCAGTCATTTGACTGTGGCCATGCTGGAGCACCGCCTTTAGTCGAGCAAATTGACCCCAGGACTTATTCTTTGGAAGCCTAGTACTTATTCTATTATTCTCTTTTGCCGAACCGCTAAGTTACGGGGACGTAAACACACCACCATCAGTTGTCAAGCGATGTTGGGGGGGGGGGGGGAACAAAGAGACACACAAACACATACATATATATATACATATATACGACGGGCTTCTTTCAGTTTCCATCTACCAAATCCACTCAAAAGGCTTTGGTCGGCCCGAAGCTATAGAAGACACTTGCCCAAGGTGCCACGCAGTGAGACTGAACCCGGAACAATGTGGTTCGTAAGAAAGCTACTTACCACACAGCCACTCCTACGCCTATAAATCTACAGAGTCTATTTATTTATTCCTTTGTTCTGACCTTCTATCTGTCCCTCTCTTGTCCTACAAGACATTTTCATTTTCCTTTACATTGTTCCATATTTGTCTGTCTTGAAGCTGTATGGCTTTTTGAGATATATGTAAAATTATTATAATTGTTTTATTTTGTCAAGTTTGTTTTCGTCATTGTCCTGTACATTCGTTAGCTATTTCCAGTGACTTAAAAATACAACAATTGTATGTCAACCCTTTCGTTACTGTATTTATTTTGAGATACTCTGTTCCTTTCAATCATTTTTAAATATAACAAAGAATTGAGTAAAATAACTAAGTTATCATTCAGCTAGTGTTAGGAACATAGATTGTGACGAAGATTTGGTAAAAGATTCTAATTCAAAACTTATGAAAACAAGACATTTGTACTTAGAGCCAGAGCCGGTTTTGGCCGGGTTGGTAACGACAGGGTTAATGCAATTAAATCAATTGATGGATTTATAAAGTGAGATCTAAAATAAAGATGATACATCTTATTTGTTGTTGTTAAATATTCTGAATTTTTTTAAAATCTATAAAAGGATAATTGGATTTACCTGTCGTGCATGTGGATTTACCTGGGATATGTATTCTGCTTAACCATTTTCTTTTATATTGAGTGCTTAATTGATATCTGCCAGGAATTTTTAAATCCCATTTTTCTTCTAATTATATATATTTATATGTATAAATATCATCGTCGTTTAACGTCCGCTTTCCATGCTTACATACATACAGACAGATATATAAAAGCAAAGCATATAGGTGCAGAAATAAGGTGGAAAATATAGCAATGAGACAATAAAAGGTAGAGTAAAATATAGCATGGTTTAGTGGTTAGAGTGTTGCACTCAGGATAGCTAGATCACAGGTTCAAATCCCAAACTGAGTGGTGCATTGGGTTCTTGAGCAAAACACTTCATTTCATGTTACTTCAGTTCACTCAGCTGTAAATAGGTAACCTTGCAACAGGTTAGGCCTTCCGGTCAGGGGGAATGATGTCAGCAGGGTGGTATCATTCAAACGCTAAAACAATGCAAAGTGCACTGTGACCAGCAATGTATAACAACATCCAGTAGACTGGTTGATCGCTTAATCTCACAATTATAGCTGAAAGACTTCAACTAAAGTGAATCCAAAATAGACTCAGTGGGATGTGATTTCAATGTAGAACATTGGGAGGGGGAAGAACAGTAAAGCAGTTAAAGATGATTTGTTCATGAAAAGCCTAATTATGAACTGGTTCAGTTACTCTAAACAATCAGATGGGTTTCCTCAAGAAACTGTTGAGCCCCAGTTCAAGCAGACATATAGGATCAAATACATTCTGGCAATTGTGATCCAGTCTTTATATGATCAAATACATTCTGGCAATTGTGATCCAGTCTTTATATGATCAAATACATTCTGGCAATTGTGATCCAGTCTTTATATGATCAAATACATTCTGGCAATTGTGATCCAGTCTTTATATGATCAAATACATTCTGGCAATTGTGATCCAGTCTTTATATGATCAAATACATTCTGGCAATTGTGATCCAGTCTTTATATGATCAAATACATTCTGGCAATTGTGATCCAGTCTTTTTTTTTTTCTGTGACACAGTTTACCTAGGATTACATCACTGATCATGTCCTTCCTTCCGTTTCTTTTCTAAGACAGTAGGGTCTTTCCCCTTAACCATCCACTAACTCATCCACACACAAATGCATAAAAATGTTTAACAATAAAGCATTCAACACCGATAATCAAAGAACAAAAAAAAGAAAGAAAGAAAGAAGACTAGATACTCATGTTCAACTGCAATAGCACTCTTGGTGGTTTTTGATTTCCTTAACAAATGAAGATGGTGCCATTTATTTATATAATTGGTGACTAGTTCTGTCAGCGTCATTAGAATCCGGCACTGAATAAAATAAAACAATGATTAGTCAAAGACATTTACAAGAACTACAGAGAGATTAGTATTGTTCTGTGTCAGTATCAATTTAGTAAAATAAAGAAATGAGTCATGTTTATGTGCCAATGCCTTGTGCATTCATTGTATCTATCGAAAGTATTATTTATATCTGCACTTTTCTGATGAAGGGCATTGTTAGAAAGTGCACAGAAGGCCTCAAAGTGGGTTTGGATGAAGAGGGGAGATTACTGCTATCGGGATGCTAAGTTGGGACTTGATCAATCCTGACTGGGTCAACTGGGTGAGTGGGGTTTGATGTTAAAAGACCCAAGCCCCAGTGGAGACCCCAGAAACATCACTGATGATGCATCCCTGAGCATTTGCAAGATGTATCATAGAAACCAATAACAATCTCCCCACCCCACATCCCTCTGCCTCCTTGACACACCTCCTCACTTTCCTCTCGTTTACCTTCCTGCATGAAATCCCTACATTGCTCTTCCCTTCAATGATTCACCCAGGTTTCCTCTCCCCATTAATCGATTGCTTCCTCCCAGACCTTTTTCTCTCACATCTTCTGCCCACACTGGCCCCTTGTGATATTAGATAGCCCACTGCTTTTTCTCAACCTCGTTGCTACTTCCTCTGTGAAGTGGTTGAAGTTCGGAACAGCAACCAACAATAGCAACCAGACCAAAGAGGCCCTTGGTCTACAACAGCTCTGCAACTCATTAGACCCTGTGAAACAATCCTACCTATTCCAGCATAGAAACTAGATGTAAAATGGTTGATATTAGGATGAGCAACCAGCCATGGTAACCAGGCCAAAGACATTGGTGCAGGATTCAGTCTACCGACTCATCAAACCCTGTCACACTGACCAACCTATGCCAGCACAGAAGCTACATGTTGAGGAAGAGGAGAAGGAAGATGAGGACAAGCATTTCAGAAGATTTTCTTGAAATAAAAAAATAAAAAATGATCATCACATTTGCAAAAAATAAATATCAATAAAAACAGAATGAAGAAGAGAAGAGAAATATTAAAAGAGTAATGCAATATTCTAAACTTTACCTTTAAATAAGTACCACGTCGGAAAAATATTTTCTTCAGGGGATCTAACAGAATCCGATGGAGTTCTAGGAAAATTGGAAAAGACAAAAAAAAAATGATAGATATCAGAAAGAAAGTAGAGATTTACAATAACTTATCACTGAAAATATAAAATTTTTAGATAATTTCTTCCTTGAATTAAAAAGTTTGCAGGTGTAGCTTTAGTAAAAATCTACTTCGAGCACAGGCTATGCCTGCTCTAATAATCAATGGTGACTTCATCAATTAATATTCTACAACGGTTGATAATATACAAGAAAATGAGCTACAATGAATCACCCCATCCCAAAGTGCATATGCATGGGATCAGGGACCACAAGTGGCCTTGTTTTCCCACTGAAACTCCAAACATGAACTCTACCCCACAACAGCAAATGACAACCACAGCTACAGTGTTCAAGCTTCACTACAGCTGACTGTCTGACATAGTGAACTTGCTGGTTGGAGCTGGTTCATCCCAGCCCACAGGAATGCCACAACAAGCACAAGTATTGGATGAGATGCCTTGCAATAACTGTTTCAGCTCTTTGCGTTCAGAGTTCAAATCCCACCATGACCTACCCAATCAACTGAGATGCAAACATTGAGACCAAATCTCCAGTTTGATAGGTTACCACTTATGTCCCCCAACACCACCAGTGTCAAAGACCCTATAAAGGGTCGTGGGCACCACTCTTCCTGCCTGATTAAAAGATTAAAAAATTTTTAATGATTACCAAGAACTAAGTAAAAACTACTTTCATTAGTTTCAGCTGAGAAAATAGACAAGTTGTCATTGCGTTTTAAAACACACAGAATATAAGGATCGTTTCGGTTGATGCCAAAGATTTGGAAATTTTAAGATCAAGTAAAAATTTTCAAACTTGGAATGCTGATGTAAATTTTCACACTGAATCTGAATTTGGGATTCATTTATTCACAGAAAAATTTCGAAAAATGTTACAGAGTTTCAAAGTTTGCTAACTTTTAATCCAAGCAGATAACAGGAATTGGAAGAAGAAAATCTTTTGTAGGATAACTGTCACAAAATGACATATGATAGATACAACACAGGCAGAAAATGATATCACTCATCAAAACTTGTGGTGGTTGCAGTGGTGAAAGTGTCACAGTTGCACAAGTTCCATGTCTTTCTTACAATGGAAACAAAGGCTGACTATAGCTTTTCTGTGGAAACAAACATCAAAGTGAGATGCATGGTCGGGAATAAAACTGAAGAAATATGAAATCTCCTCAAAATATAATATATTAAATCAGTGTATCTTGGATAAAAATATACCTATATAAGGTTTAAATATCCTCATTGTGATTATATATGTGTGTGTGTGTGTGTGTGTGACATACATATACATGACAGGCTCTTTTCAGTTTCTGTCAGCCAAATCTACTCATAATGCTTTGGTTGACCCAGGGCTATAGTAGAAAACACCCAAGTTGTGCCAAGCAGTAAGACTGGACACAGAGCCATTATTTGATAAGAGAATATAAAAGTTCATAAATTACAAGAGTAATCAGAGCAATTAATAATTATTCCACGTACATATACATACATACCTATATCCAGGCCTATTCCCCATTTTTTTAAGGAGGGAGCAGCCACAACAAGACACACACCAGGCATTCCATTCATTTCTCAGTCTTATGCTCGGGTCAAGGCATCATCATCATAGAATGCAATCCTCAATAGCAGCAGCAGCAGGGCCAGACAGCATATGTTGGTTTATCCCCACCACATCATGCTGTTTCCACACCCCTTTGAGCAACATCAAATTTACTTTAGGCGTAGGAGTGGTGGTGTGGTAAGTAGCTTGCTTACCAACCACATGGTACCGGGTTCAGTCCCACTGCGTGGCATCTTGGGCAAATGTCTTCTACTATCGCCTCGGGCCAACCAAAGCCTTGTGAGTGGATTTGGTAGACAGAAACTGAAAGAAGCCCGTCGTATCTATGTATATATATATATGTGTGTGTGTGTGTGTGTGTGTGTGTGTATATTTGTGTGTCTGTGTTTGTCCCCCCAACATCGTTTGACAACCGATGCTGGTGTGTTTACGTCTCTGTAACTTAGCGGTTCGGCAAAAGAGACCGATAGAATAAGTACTAAGCTTCTAAAGAATAAGTCCTGGGGTCGATTTGCTCGACTAAAGGTGGTGCTCCAGCATGGCCACAGTCAAAAGACTGAAACAAGTAAAAGAGATCCGTCCATAAACACTCTCCAATCTTTCCTATCACTTATAAACTCTCTTTCCCCTCTCATTCCAACACCTCTAACCAACAAAGATTTCCTCACTCCATCCATCCATCCACACAAACCGAGGTCTACCTCTGGTTCTGTTGCCTACCACCTCTGCCTTCATCACCCTTCTTACCTTCCACGCTTCATCCATCCTCTCCACGTGGCCAAACCACCTCAACATTCATCTATCCATTCTGGGTATTAAATTTTCTCTCATTCCTCATCCTGTCCATCCATGTCACACCAACAAAGAAGACAAGGGGGTGGGAGGTTAGCACCTAATCTCACCCTAGTACTAGGGTCTTTCACGTGAGGTTAGAAAATATTTAATAAAAGCTATTAAAATTCATATTCTATTAATTCAACATTTCACTATTTAATCACTTGGGTCTCAATGCATGTTATTTTATATTCATATTTAATTTATTCTTTTCATTACATTGCTAATATTGAATAGTATTTTTTTCCCCCTTTTGCTGTTGTTCATCGATCATTTGACTGGAATCTCTAAATAACTTTTTTCTCATTTTGTTGTTCTTTGTAAATATTATTGGATTTGTTACTTTTGATATATCTGGGTTGCATGAGATTACGAAGGGAAATAACTCGACAGTTTTTAAAAGAGTTAAGTATCTTCCCCAACAACATTGTTTATCAGTGTCCAAACGATATAACCCATTTATAGTTCTCATCATTAGAAAATATTTTAATAATAATAATAAATGCCCTGCTGCAGTACAAGGCAATGGCTCTCATGGTTTCTGATCATAACTGATTGGAAGTGTTATCATGTACATATTTTGTCTTGGTATAAAAGATGGTCTACAGCAAATATTCTACTCAATATCACAGATTTGCTTGTCAGTTGTTTGACCGTAACAAGTTCAGCACGTCCCTTGGTGGCTGATGATATGCACATCATTGATTACGAGCAGAAGTAGTGGGGGTGCATCATAGACATGTGTTGAGAGGAATTCTTTAGGGTGTAAATGATTCACCTCTGGAAACACGGGTGTTTCGTTCAACATCCTTATTCAGGGGACTCTTGAGTGGGATGGGCTACTTGATGTGAAGAAAATTCTAACATGCTGTTTACTTTGATGTGAAATCACCATGTCATGCACACATGGTTGTGATGCATGTGCTTGGCGTACTCTTATCAGACGGGTAGTCATGATGGGTATAATGGGCTTCATATATTTTACCCCAGTGTGACTCTGATGGTATGCCCTGCTATTTCATTCAATAATAATAGTAATAATAATCATGCCCTGATGCAGTACCAGTGGCTCATGGCTTCTGACCGTAACAGATTGGAAGTATCACCATGCGTATGTTTTGTCTTGCAGTAAATGATGGGCTACAGCAAATATTCTGCTCAATACTACGGATTTGCTTGTGAGCGGCTTGACCATAACTAGTTGAGCGAGTCCCTGAGTGAGTGACAATATGTGCATCTCTGATCATGAGCAGGGGCAACGGTGCAGCATTGTAGCCATGTGCTGAGAGGGATTCTTTGAGGCTTGAATAATTCACTTTTGGAAACATGGGTGTTTCGCTCATCATTCTGAAACAACCCTTATTCTGGAACCTTTTTAGTGTTCTAACTGGACCCAAACTGCAAGGTCATGTGTTGTTTATCTTGATATGGGATCTCTATGCATCACAACCATGTACCATATAGTTGTGATAAAATAATAACATTAACAATGGAAGATATAGGGAGATCACCAATAAAAAGTTCTCATCCAATTTCAATCAAAGTGATTTACATATCACCATGAATTCAAAAAGCAGTTATCTTTTTATTCCGTTCCAGAGTTCAGAATTAGCTCTTTCATGTTGACAATCTTGTCATTCTCTATTTCTGTCCCTTTTTCAGGATAATTAAAATATAATAAATGTATTATTAATAAAACATAAATCATATTAACTACATTTTAAAAACCATACTTACCTGAAAATGTGTGTATTCGGATGTGTGGAATCAATTTAAAAATGGACTGATTAAAATGAAATCCATCCCAGGTATCAAGGAACTGGCACAGAAAATATTCAATAGCTGGGGTGCCTTCCTGATTGGGGTAGAAATAAAATATAAATGAATTAGTTCATTTATCCTTCATGCTAAAATAATTCTGTAAGAAAAACGAGGTAAAAAAAAAAAAAATGTTCTTATGTCTAAAACCACTTTCTCTCTAATTCTAATTTTAGTACAAGGCCAGGAATTTTGAAGGGAGGAGGTAAGACTAAAACAAGAATAAAAGATAAAATTTGAGGCTGAGGATTTTTAGCACATTTGAAAATTTTATGTAAGTAAAAGTATTTCCTTGATACACATAGGAACTGTCTGCTGGTGAAGGAAATTAGACTGTAATATCCATTAACTGTTCCTGACTAAGGAAGGTTGAGGGAGTAATCTTCAAAATGAATTCAGTCTATAGTCAAGTTCATCCTACACAGGATAGCAGGTGTTTGATGCACAGTCACAGGGGCCAGTACAGATCATGACAAACTAAGTGGGATCTTTTTTAAAACGGGGGCCACATTTTTCATTAATGTTTTACGTAGTGCTTTTGGTACCGAAAGACTTTCAAACTTCGTATACTTATCTATTTTGTGTTATAGAACAGAGAAATATTTTTGTATTCGAATTTATTTCATGTAAAAAATTGTCTTATTTCGATAATTTCAACCAATCACTGACGTCCATTCAGCCGATATACATTAAGTGCCGACTACATAAACAAACGATTCTTCGTTTTATTTGCTTTTTTCATTTTAAATTTGCTTTAACCCTAACCCTAACCCTAGGGTTAGGGTTAGGGTTAATTGTTTCAGAATCGTTTGTTTATGTAGTCGGCACTTAATGTATATCGGCTGAATGGACGTCAGTGATTGGTTGAAATTACAGAAATACGACAACTTTAACATGGAATAATTTATGGATTTCTTTTTTTTTTAAGAAGACTAAGAGAAAAAGATGTTTTATATGACACATTCTACCAGTGATCCAAGTTTCAAAGTGTTTCGTTAATGAAAAATGTGGCCCCCGTTTTAAAAAAGATCCACTAAGTGTACCCTTGTTACTACTATAGATATAAGGAGCTATGCAGATGAGATAAAGGACATTTTATTCACAGACAAATTCAGATCTTGTGCTGGTGCTTTATTACGGTTTTAGAGTGCTTCAATTTACGTAATTGTTAAGAGCAGGTACCAGATCTTCTCAAGACTTGACCTCAGTGAAAACATATTTATCTCTTCATTGCTGTCATAAAACTGAAGCTAAATATTTCTCCTTTGGAGTCCTTCAGTGTCAAAAAATCATTGACAGTTCTCACATATGTTAGTGCTGCTTGGTTAAAGAATGTTGAAAACTGTGCCAAAACTGGTCGTGAACAAAATATCCATATGCAAAAGAGGCTATGATCTGCTTTGTGGTTCTATAGACAACTGCTGCTCATGCTCTCTACTACCCTCTACGGAATATGTTAATGGACATTTGCAAAAGAAAAATTAATTATTAACAGATAACAGAGGGCAGATATATGTATAATATGAGAGCAGATATATGTATAAAAGTAGAAAAGTCTTTATTGAAGGTTTTAAACAGTGAGCAATATTTAGATGAAAATAAAGAATTCTAAAAAAAAAAAAAAATGATACTGCTATTACTTCCAACAAAAGCAACAATTCAATGTAAATAATATTTAGCAATATCTATAATAATAACGTTCTCCAATATTAAGAACTTTCATTCTTATCTACAAAAGGAAATAACCTCAAACAACAAAATAATGTACAATTATCAAAATCACAGAATATAAAAAAGGGCAAAATAAATACCTTAACACGACGCATGAACCCTGCTAACTTTGACAGAAACTCCTCCAGATAATCAGAATTTGGTACACTGTTTTCTAGAAAAGCTGAAGAAAATAAAGCACTGGGTTCAGTAAGAATAAAAATCTGAGATAAGATGGCATACATATGTACACACACACACACATATATATATATATATGTATGTATATATATATATAGATATATATATATATATATATACATATACATATATATATATATATATATATATATACACACACACACACACACATATATGTTAATGCCTATTTTGATATTAATGAAAACAATTTTACATTAACTTGATGGGTTACTTTCTACTTTTCTACAATGCAAAATTATAATTCTTAAACAAGAATACTATTGACAGAGACTTCGAAGTTTTGGCCAGTTAAGCCATTGTTGGACTATCTGACAATGGCCTATCAGCATAAACTTTGAAACCATTGTCAATAATGTTCTTGTTTATGAATTATAAATATATGTGTACAAATATATGCATGGTGTGTGTGTGTGTATATGTGTATATGTTTATGTTTACACCAGTCTATACCTAATGCTGATGTTTGTGTCATGTAATTTTGTGGTTTGAGAACTCAAGTTAAAATGATCAACTGAAATCCTTGATGGGCATGCCCCAGGATGGTCACAGCCGAAAGACAGAAACCACTGCAAACAAGAACAACGGTGAAAGACGAGACAAAAGTCTTTTTCTTCTAATTACACAGTTAAGGGACTTCAAAGAGATTCCTGTGAAGACTTACCATCATAACAAGTGTGGTAGAGCCACCAATTAAACTGGCCTGTTATGTGTCGGTTTTTGTTGTATGTGATCAGGTACTGAAGCAATGGATTATCAATCACAGAACCGATTTGAATTGGTAGCTACAAATAAAGATTAATAAAGATATTTATGAAAAGACCAAGAATCACTGTTTGACAAAACCTTGCAATCCTTAAATCTAACAACAATGAATTGGTATCACACTTTGCATCAAAACCTAAAGAATTTTACAATCACAGCATCTATAAGCTTGTTGACAAATGAAATAAGGTTCTATGAAGGAATGGTCATTATGAGAACAATTAAATATTTCTAGAAACATAAATAAAAACTTTACAATCTGACATAACTTTCATTCCAACCTGATACTTATTGGTATATAAGATATGCGACTCTTATTCTTTAAAATTGCTCTGCATCTAATGCAGCCAAAGACTAAAGAGTGAGATAAGCATAAGTCCACTAGACACAATCACAATAAGTGTTACTAGTAATAAAGAATTGAAAACAAACTGAACTACCAGGGTCTAATAACAAAAACTTATAAAAAACTGCATATGATCCGTCAGCAGTTATGAGTAGGGATCACATACCTCAGTATCACATTACCCAGTATAAAATAAAGCACACATACATTATACATGTCTTACATTATCTATTGACTGTGTTGTCTTTAAGAAACATTTGTTAAATACCTAAATCAGTATTTCTTACATAAGGGCTATTTCATCAAAATAGGAAGGAAAATAAAGACAAAAAGCTGGTCTTACTTGAATTTGATCGATATACTGAAGAAGGTCTTCGAATGTGAGTATCCTGCGGAATGAAACTGTTTCAGGAAAGTAGTCAGGCCTCACAATATCAGAAGTTGGTGCATAATCATTTACTGAAGATTGAACCTGAGGAATTAATTTACTCAGTTTGGCTTTCTTTCGAGCCTGAAAAACAAGACAATGATATCATTATTTCACTTTAAGAGAGAAGAATTTTCAATGAAAAGAACACATAGCTAAAGTTGTAACATTCCTCATAAAGTATTTATGGCAGTAGCTCTCAAGTGGGGCCTATATAAGATTTTGCTCATTAAACAAACCATGTGCAAGAAATTGGTTATACTTCTATAATACACAAAATATTTAAATTTCCTTTATAGAATTCCTAATAACATTTAATTATAAACATATAAAATGTTTTTAAACATAGTGTAGCGACAAGAAATTTGGAATTGTGTAAATGTATGAATTTCAAACATACACACACGGAGAAAATCTGCCTTTTATAGATAAGATATATATATAAATACACATGCACACACGTTAGACACACATACATAAATATGTACACACACACACACACATATATATATGCATATTAAATACATACACATCTCTGTCTCTTCCATGGTGTGTGTGTGTGTGTGTGTGTGTGTACAAAGTCAATCAAAATGGTTCAAGTAGCTACTTTTAGCTGATTGTAATATCTAAATTTGTATTTTTAAAATCCTAAGAAGGCTCATCAGTGCCTAACCACACTTGGGAACAGCCTCATTCATGGTCTCCGCTATATAAAGAAACAGATGATTGTGGTTGGAAGCCTTCAATCAAACGTGTACTAAATGAGGGTGACCTTTGATTAATCATTGCAGGAATCTCCGCATCGGTAATTCTTAACCCTGCTCCTGCCATTCCCCAACTTGGCTTAATATATTTTACTTACTTCACACAAAAATATACTCCGGATAATAATAATAATAATAATAATAATAACATAATAATCTCACTGGTAAAATGCTATTTTTAAGTTAGCATATGTTACTTAATTTCAACAGTATTCTTTTAAAATCAAAAACAGATACAAGCATTGAAGAAAAAAACGAAAAATCCTTACAGGACTTTGAACAGATTTCTGTGCTAAAGTTTTTAATTCCAGTTCCCTTCGTAGCTGAACAGCTTGGATTACCTTTTGCATTTTTGAATTTGGTGATCTATAAAAGCGCTGAAAAGTAGAATAGAGAGCACCAACAACAATAATAATAATAATAATAATAACAACAATGGTTTCAAATTTTGGCACAAGGGCATCAATTTTAGTGGAGGAGGGGGTGTTGATTACATCCACCCTAGTGGTAAGCTGGTATTTATTTTATTAATGCTGAAAGGACGAAAAGACAAAGCTGACTTTAGAGGAATTTGAACTCAAAAATTAAAGAGCAAGAGGAATTACTACTACTACTACTACTAATAATAATAATAATAAATGCCCCGATGCAATAAGAGGCAGCAGTTCTCATGGCTTCTGATGTTAACTGATTGGAAGTGTTTACATAAACAAGTTTTGTCTTGGTACAAAAAAATGGACTACAGCAAATGTTCTGTTCAATAATACCACAGATTTGCTTGTCATCTGCTTCACCATAACCAGTTGAGCATGTCCCTTAGTGGCTGACGATATGTGCATCTCTGATCAAAGCAAGAATAGTGAGGGAGCATCATAGTCATGTATTGAGAGGGATTTTTGGGGACTTGAATAATTCACCCGTGGAAACAAAGATGTTTTATTCATTAGCCTTAAACAACACTTATTCGGGGGGGGGGGGGTTGAGCAAGAGGGGCTACTCAATCTGAAGAAAATTCTAACTCCGTCCCCACCTGTAATGTCATGCACTTTTTGTTTTGATAGGAGGTCACCATTTTTGCACAAGTGGTTGTGATGTACCTGGCATACAGAAGGATAAAGAAAAGCAAGGGTAAACTAGTAAATATAGACCTATAACATGCTTACTATCCTTCAAAAAATTAACTAGCCTCGTAGAAGATGAATTGCATAGCTTCCTGGAGAAGATAAAAGGATGCAGAAAGATGTCAAAGGGCACTAAATCAGCTGTATATCGATAGCATGATGTTAAATTGATATATGAATAAGAAAGAACATACTTGTTGGTTGGATAACAAATTTGGAATGTGAAGAGACAGGAGAAATACCATTAAGCATCTTGCCTGGCATGCAAGCAATTCTGTCAGTTACCTGCCATTAAAATGATAATAAATGACAGTAATAATATCTATGTATATATATTTCAGGCCATGCTGGAGCACAGCAATGTGTGTTTGCAGCTTTGTGTAATAATACTCTCTTTATTACATAGGTAAAACCGATAGTAGAAAAAAATGGAAAAAACAAAAAAAATATTTACTTGGTATTTTGGAAGTGACAGCCCAAATTTATCAGGTTGCAGCATCTTATATTTTGTTAGTAAACCAATTAATGAAGGGACATTCCCCTGAAAAGATAAAACATCAAATGACAAAAAGATATATAATTTAGATTCATTAATATTGAGTCCAGTGTGGAATGATGGCAGCAGAAATGAAAATAAGGATCTTATAACTTATATAATGTAGATATGGGTTACTGGAGTCGACAGTTCCAGTCTATGATATGTAACAGAGTCAAGTGCCTTCACTGTAAACATAGAGCAGTGATGCTTAGAGAGTATAAACTCTGACTCTTAAGTTGGTTGACAGATATCATACTAACAACACAACCAGCAGCTTTTGTAAACCATATTAACTGTAAAGCATTCAAAGGAGTTGAATCAAGCATGGAGAAGTCAACATTAAATGATGATGATAGACAGATGGATATAGATATGCTTATTAAATACAAAATTGGAACTGTTTATGATGCTAATCTCATATATGCTGTGTTAGTGTACCAGTTCATTAATATGCTCACCCACTCTAGCACCATTTATGTAAATTAGGTCAGGCCTAGTTCAGTCAGTGCTGCACACTATTGTGTCTCAGTAAACAAGTAATCAAATCCTGACTTCGGCTTTAACAAAAGCCGAAACTAATCGATTAGTTAGCTTGATCCTTCTCACTGGCTGTCAAAAGGCCTATGATTTAATCAGGAGTCCAATTGTCATGATGATAATTTTGTTTGCTATTCTAATACATGCACACAGATAGATATGCACAAGTAGTCTTCAAGTTTGTATGTTTGATTTTTGTAGTCTTCAGTCTTTCTGAAATTCAAAGAGACAAATCTCAGGAACAACATACACACAAACATCACTAATCTAAATATTGAACTACTAAGAAAATTAGTCAAATGAACCAAACCTTAAGGACTACCTGTTCACATTTAACTGTACAAGCAGGTCAGTGTTTTGCCATGCAATTACTGGTTAAACGAATATGTGACTGAGGCATTGTTTTACAGTTGGATGCCCTTCCTGTTGCTAACCCTTATGTGATTTGCAAGTAAAGGATCGCTTATATCAAATGACTTTGAAAGAACAAAGTAACAAGCAATTTATTTACAGAAGTGACAACAACAAAGCCACTCATAGAAAATGAGTTCTGTACAGTTTGAACAATCAGATACATACTTGCATATGTGTGTGAGTGAAAGAGAGAAGAGAGAAAGTTCATGGATAAAAGGTGCATGTGAGAGAGACAGAGAGAGAGAGAGAGAGAGAAAGAGAGAGAGCGAGCATATTCAAGATTGTGTTGGATAGAAAATAGAAACTTGGCAATTTAGAACATTTTGGAAATTCCATTAATTAGTCACAGAATTTGTTTGGCAGCAGTCACATCACAAATGAATATTTTCGTTTTTACAGAACAGACAATGAGTATTAAATAACGAAAGCAATGAAACACGTTACCGTTTTTTTCCACAACAAAATCAGCTCATTGATTCGGAATAATGTAACATCAGGATATAAAGTCAGTTGATTCAAAATGTAACAGATTTCTGGGAGCTGAAGGAAGAGAAACAATTTCAAAATGTGAGCAGAAGCAATCCGTTATAAACTGTAGACTAGAATGCATTTAATACAAACCATTTTGTTATCCTCTCTGCTTCTTTAATAGAAAAAGCTTTCATTCCAAAGAATTCTTATCTAATTTAAAACTTTGCAGCATAGATTTTATATGAGAAACTTTTGTGAAGTTATGTTTCTGATATTAGCATCAAGAAATAGTTAATTACTTCCAAATTTTTGACTATTTGGAAAATTGAAAGACATAAGCAGTGTATTCTATAAGATATATGGTCATGAAAGAATTACATTTCAGATAACATGCTACTGGTTGGACGGATGGATAGGCATGGCTCTGTGCTAAGAAGTTTGCTTCCCAACCACATGATTCCAGGTTCAGTCCAACTATGTGGCACCTTGGGCAAGTATCTTGCACTAGTCTTTGGTCAAACAGAGTCCTATGAGTGGATTTGGTAGATGGAAACTGAAAGAAACCTTTCATCATTGTCATTTAAAGTACGCTTTCCACGTTGGCATGGGTTGGACGGTTTGAATGAGAACTGGGAAGCCGGGAGGCTGCACTAGACCCCGATCTGATCTGGCAAGGTTTCTATAGCTGGATGCCCTTCCTAATGCCAACCACTCTGAGTGTAGTGGGTGCTTTTATATACCACTAGCACAGGAGCTAGTTAGGTGGTACTGGCATCAGCCACACTCAAATGGTGCTTTTTGTGTGCCACCAGCATGGGTACCATGCAGGTGGCACTGGCATCAGCCATGGCTACAATTCACTCAGTCGAACAGGTCAGTCAGGCGTCACTGCTATCAGCCATGACAATGATTTCACTTGACTCAACAGATCTTCTGAAGCACAGCATATTGCCCAACGATTGAAGGGTGTTTTTAAACGGGCCAGTTACGTGACCTTGGCATCAGCCACAATTACAATCTCATTTGGTTTGCCGGGTCTTCTCAAGCACAGCAGATCTCCGAAGGTCTCAGTCACATGTCATTGCCTTTGTGAGGCCTAACGTCCGAAGGCCATGCTTCACCATCTCGTCGCATGTCTCCCTGGCTCTACCTCTACCTCAGGTTCCCTCCACTGTTAGGGTGTGACACTTCTTCACACAGCTGTCCTTATCCATACGCATCACATGACCATACTAGTGCAAGTTGTCTCTCTTGCACACCACATCTGATGCTTCTTATGTCCAACTTCTCCCACGGTACTTACACTCTGTCATGTATATACACTGACATTACACATCTAGCAGAGCATACTAGATTCATGTCTTTGAAGCCTACATATGTCCTCAGCAGTCACAGCCCATGTTTCCCTGTCAAGTAGCATGGCCTTTCGCACACAGGCATCATACAGTTTACAGCTATAACTTGAAAATCCACCGGCCTAATGGTTTCCCTTCATGGCAGAATTAATAGTCAAGACTATTTAAGCATTTTATCTGATCAAATTCATCCTATGTTTGCAGAACTGTTTCCAGAGGGAAACACAATCTTTCAGGATGATAATGCACCAATTAACACAGCTATAGTTGTTACTGAATGGCACGAGGAACATCCAAATGAAGTAAAAAAAAACATCTTATCTGGCCACCACAGTCCCCAGATCTCAATATTATTGAACATTTATGGTGCATTTTTAGAAAAACAAGTAAGGAGTCGATATCCTCCACCATCATAACTACAAAAACTGGAGACTGTTTTAGCTGAAGAATGGACAAAAATTCCTTTAGAAACAATTAAAATTTTGTACGAGTCCATACCTCACAGAATTCAAGCTGTAATTACTGCCAAAGGCAGCCCTTACCCCATATTAAAATAAATTTGTTAGAAATTTTAAGGTGTCTCAATTATTTTGTCAACCCCTGTATATACAAATAGTGTAAGAATCATTTGCTGGGAGGTCACGACAAAGAATATGTAAGATTAAATATAGTTATGAATGAAAAGCAGCACATGTGTTGTAAACATCAACTGCAAATACCCAATTGCTTTGCTTCTTCGCCAGTTTGCTGCATTGCAGAACATTGGGGGTGAACCCCACATAGCATGCATCCACACTCACATATATGTATATGTACACATACGATGGAATTTCCCATTGTAAATGAGAGATGTGAGTTTTGTAACTTACTGAACAACCGGCTCAGATGATGTGTTTATAGTGATTTGATATTTGTGCTGTACATTACCTCATTCATTTCAAATAAACATTGCCTTATACAGGTGCAAGGTGTGTCACACATCAGATGACAAGACATATAGATATCATGTTACTGATCAATTGTAAGAAGTAAGAGATAATGTACAAATGTAGGCATGGCAATAAATCTCTGCTAAAGAATTTGCACCAACTACAAGCCAGATAACATCAGAAAATAAGGTTAGCAGTTCTGGCAATTTTATCAGAGATAAACCGTATAGAGAAACCAAAGGAGAATTAGTAGAATACTTACAATATCATAATTTCTGAGAAGATAAAAGAACACATTGTACACGGCATGAAGCTTATCATAGGCATCCATGTATGGCATGACAAGTACAATCCAGTGAAATACTAATTTCTGAAATATTAAAAGAGAAACATGATTAATTTACACATTTAATTTTGTAAAGGAAATCAAACAGAGATATGCAATGTGCAATAAAATTGATCTTACAATTTCATGGCCTATTGGTGTGTTTACATCAACATTATCTGAGGAGAATTTCTCCGCTCAAGAAACTTTGGGCAGCATATTGTCTTTTCTATGTTCGAGTGTACACAAACATATTAAATTAGTCTGGCTGGGTGGTAAGAAGTTTGCTTCATAACCACACAGTTCTAGGTTCAATCCCACTCTGTGGCACCTTGGGCAAATGTTTTCTACTACAGCCCTGGGGTGACCAAAGTCTGGTAAGTGGATTTTGTAGATGGAAACTGAAAGAAGCCCACTGTGCGCATGTGTCTTGTGTATGTCCCTCAATAATGCTTAACAATCAATGGTTGTTTATATCACCATAACTTAGCAGTTCGGCAAAAGAAACCAACATATTAAATACCAGGATTTTAAAAAAATAAACACTGGCAATGATTTGTTCAACTAACACACTTCAAGGCAGGGTCCAAATGTGACCAATCTAATGATTGAAACATGATCAAAGATAACTGTATTTCATTCAATGTCGCTTACTCTGGCTCTGGTTGTCAAACAGTGGTGGGGTACAAGCAGAGACTCAAAAAGACACACACACACACATGTATATATCTTATAGCAGAAGACACCTGCTCAAGGTATCACATGGTATGACTGAACCCACATAGTAGGACTGGGAAGCAAACTTCTTACTATATAACCAAGTCTACACCTATGAATGTGGAAGTATCATCTGTTAGGTGTATCACATTAACTTGCAAAGCACAACACTCAATCTTTTGTAATAGAGCCAAATGGATTTGTTTCAACATGATGTACAATGATAAAACGTTTTTATACACTCACCGTGAATGATGTATTAGCTTTTTCTGAAATAGCGTGATGATTTATACATGATAGAAGTCTGATGGCTGCTCTTTGTGGGAAAGTTGTTTGTGGGATACAACATCGAATGAGATCACAACTGATTTGACTTCCTTATAAGCAAAATAAAAAAATTAAAGAAAATTAAAATGAAACAAGAATAAACTGTGTGTGTGTGTGTGTATAAATTATATTAGAGCTAAATTTTAGAGTTTGCATAAAGGGAAAAGAAAACACAATATCCCATCCAACAATAAAGTATTTTGCACATCAATGCGCAACAGAACTCGGTCCTCTGTCATCTCTTTTGTAAGGCTCAGCATTTTGAGACCAGCCTTCAGTACTTAAAGAATGAAACATTAAACCTGCAGAGAAAAACAAAGGAAAAAAACAAAAAAAGGGAGCATCAATAGGTCTCACCATATCGTAGACTTGCAGCAACATTAACCAGTTCTAGAATATGTTCATGTGATAAACCTACAGCTTGTGCACAGACTTTTACATTAACAAGGCAGGTTTTCAGCTTCCCTCTTGGTTTCTTGTCTGAACTTTCTGTAAAGAGAAGGACACAATCACACAGATGTAATATTAGATTTCAGTCAGTTTATTTTTTTTGATCCTCACAAATGTTAATGACTAAAAGATAGAAGAATGTTATACATTTTGGTCATTCTTAAAAATCATTTACTTTAGCTTCAATGTTTCCAGTAGAGAGAATTGGAACAGGTGAAACCAATCGTGAGTGCTGCGATATCACAGTTTGGGAGACATATACACATGGATATATTGCCAGCGTTGATTTTCTTCTGTTCATGGCGGAAGTGGTGGGGAAGTAAACTCTTTACTCACACCACCATGTCTGTACAGCAAATGCGTGTATAAATACAGAAAATCTAAACTGATAATAGTTGTGTAACCCAGGTCAGCCCTAACTAAGCGAAGCTATAAAGAAAAGGCAGGCAAACCAGCCATGACCCTTCCATGAATTTCCTTCATAGAGCACACTTAGGACCACATCATCCAAAGTGTTCTCTTCTGAGATGGTAAGATGTCACCTACAGGGAATTTAGAAACTATTTCTAGTAAGTTAAATAATCATGTAGATAATCCCACATAGGCTAACTGACACACAAAGCTGATGATACCAGAATATCATAGAAAAATACTCCAATGTATAAGCATTGCTCTAAAGAGATTTCATTTGTTATCATTTAGAAGAAGAGAAACAGAGAAATGTATGATGTACTGGTTTCAAATTTTAGCACAAGGCCAGCAACTTCAGGGACAAGGTAAGTTGTTTACATCAATCCTAGCACTGAAATAGTACTTGTTTTATCCATCCCAAAAGGATGAAGGATAAAGTAGATCTCAATGAATTTGAACTTAGAACAAATATGGACAATATGCCACTAAGAATTTTACCTGGCATACTAACAAATGTGCTAGTTCACTGCAGTAAAGGAATGTATAATGTGTTGACTACAAATCCAATGCAGTGTTTTAACTTGTATCAAGAATGTATGTGTTTATACATACACACACGTGTGTATGTGTATGCGTCTCCTCTGATATGTTCAGACTATATGAAGTCTTTATTGAGACCTGCCAAAAGCTAGTGAGAAGATCTGGCAAGGATGGCTGTGACTATCTGGTCACTGTGTGTGCCACCCTCAACTGGAAGCATCCAAATTAGTCTCGTGGAACCCATTTCAAGGTGATGTAAGAAGAAGAGAACATCATCACGCTTACAGAGACAACTTGGCTGCAGACACTGACCTGGAATGAATTCAGCACCTCAAGGCTGTGATGTTGGACTGAGAAGTGAGAGAGGATGGACTTGGTTGCTGCAGCCTGGGTTGGAACCCGGTTTTAAGAATGATAATAAGTGCAATCCTGATCAAGCAGACCTATTTACAATGTCACAATCTTAAGGGTATATGCTTTATAAGAGATTTGGTTTCTATTTCCTGAATGTCAAATAACTCTGCTAGAAGATAAAAAGCTGAAGCTGCAGAGCATGTAAATGTTGTAACATGACCATTCCATCAACGAACCAATTCCTTCATCAAGGTGGCAGAATCATTAGCATGCTGGAGAAAATGCTTAATGGCATTTTGTCCAGCCTTACACTGAGTTCAAAGTCCACCAAAGTCAACTTTGCCTCTCTTCCTTTTGGGGTTGATGAAATATGTACCAGCCGGGTACCAGGATTTCTGGCTTTGTACTTATAGTAGAAATGATTATTATTTTCCATTGCAGATCTTAGGTAATGCATGAGTGACACATTGTTTCTGTGACAGAAATTGGTGGCAATAAATCACAGTGAGGTGCTGAATGAATGTTAATCTCTGCAATGAAAACAACTCTTGGAAGCAGTTTTCCATCAGCCATTAACATCATTGTATTTCCTTTCCATCATTTCAAATGTGGCAAGATTCTAGCGCTTGATAGGGTTGAAAGAAATTATCATTTCCCTGTAGCAATTTTTCTTTACAGAAGGCTGTAAAACTAAATGTTACCATCTTCTGATTCCAACAAGTCTCATTTCATGCAACCAGTAGCAAAACACCACATGATCAAAGATGTAAGAGGTCAGGACCCTCAACATCAAATCGACTGAATATGCTATGTATCATACCACTGGCGTCTTCTATATTCTTCTTATCACATCCATTAATTACCCATTCGATAGATCACTTGTAAAAGGTTGAAGACCACATATATGTTTTTGTCTGTCCTTGTTTGTTCCCTCTATGTATCCTATTATTAGGAATAAAAAGAAAATCTTCTATATCCTTCTTATTACACTTAATCATTCTCTAGTTTAGATGTCTTCTTAGTTTTATCCTCTTTTCCTGCCATTAACCTGAATTTCAACGGCAGAATATAGATTCCTTGCAGGAACATCTCATCGTTCTTCTATTCTCTTCATCTACCTTTGGCATCTAATTGCAGCCTACGATTTCTTGGTGTCTCTCCTACATCCTAACTTGAAGCTAGATCATCACCTAGTTGACTCATGTCTCACCCACCTCACACTGGCGTAATGACAACGAAACGTAATAACTGAAAACGACACAGTTAAGCAGAAGACTATGTTTCTGTCAAGTGGCAGGGAAGACGGGTCCGAGAAGTCCACAATATCAGGAATTTGGACTAGATTTAAAAGGAATGAAGTAATACTAGGTATTGTGTACCAATATCTATCTGAGAACTTGTTCTTAAGAAAAATTGACAAATCACGAAACACTGAAATTATATTTAAGTCATTCTGATGGCGGAGATTTATATGGACCTCCGCACAGGTTGGAATTTCTCCGTTTTGATGGGGAATTTTCCAATTTTTTTTTTCACCACGGTCTTCGAAATGGACAGCATTTTGTTTTAAGGAAAGCAATTTTTAAAAATCTCTTTTGTCTGAAAATATTACAATTTTTTTGTTTCTTTCATTAATCGAAAATACTTTGCCTGTGGTTTTTATGAGCGAAGTGTCAAAGAAAAAAAAAAAATGAAAAAAAGCCAAAACCAGTCCGGAGGGAATGATATAGGGGTGAGGCGGTAAAAAAGAAACAAATTTTCAAAAATGTTTTTATAAAAGCATGCCTACAATCATTCTGAAGGCCATGGTGGAAAAAAAATGGAAAAAATTCCGTTCAAAACGAAGAAAATCAAACTTAGGTGGGCGTCAGATTACCGCCATGATTATCAAAATACAACCAGCTGGGAATACGATATCACAACAATACGATTTTAGTTTCGAAACTTTCACTTCCTTTTCATATGAAATAAATAGTTTAAAATAAAACGGAAAAGAATTCTCAATAAAACACAAACAAACAGGGCAACACCTTTTCCATTTTATCTGCTGGGGCCACGAGAAATGTTTCTCAATAAATATATATAGACAAGAGAAACATTTAAGATCTGCCAACCTACACACACAACACAAAAATGAAAAAATACCTTTTGGCAACATAAAGTCACAGGGTGTCATGCATACCTGTTTACATTTTACTTGTTTTAACCAACAAACAAACCTCGAAAAAACAATTTAACGGCGAAGAAAGAACAAATGTGAATCGTTGACGTTTGACGAAGTTGAAGCGGGAGAATATAAGAGTTCCAGACAGAAAGAAGACATCAACAAAAATAGGAGGAAATAATAATAAAACATACCATCGCAAATGTAATCAATATTGCTTTCCAATGAATCCAACATTTTTTCCAGTGACGTCTTCTTTGACGATGAAGAAGGTGACGAAGTAATGTCAACAGCCATTTCAAATATTTGTAAATAAACGGAGAAAGGAAAATTTAAATCTCCCGGTTGAACACGTGACTTATATCACTCACTGACTGTGTAGGTCAAAGTAGTTGTATATTCTTCGACACATTTGCGTATTCACATTTCGTATTATCCTCGAAATTGCTGTTGTTAGGAGTAGGATTTTATTGTTAAATACTTCAAAAATTTTATTTTATTTTTTAGAAGTACGGTGGGTTTGTTTATGTATAAGATAAATTTTACTTGTAAATATAAAAAACTTATAGTCGTGTATATGTGCGCGCGTGTGTAACCATAGGAGTTTGTTTTGGTAAAACTAGCTCGTCAAACGAGCTAACGAAGCATCTCTCTGCAATGTACAGTCTATGTCTTAGACTCATGGGTAACCTGAGGCCCACGGGACTTTTTAAATGGCATGTCTAACGAAAATTCACCTTCAATTTTGTGAATAGTGCGGCCCGCTTAAGATGTAGGCTTTATGTAGTCGTTCAACTCGCTAGAAATAGCAGCCAAATCGTTCACAAATTACATTATACTGTCTCATTAAAGGTCCCGTTAAAGAATATGTTCTTCAGCGCATCGGCATAGGGAAAAAGACGAGACAGTAACAGCTCGAATAGCTTTTATTTCAGTTCTATTCGATCGGTACTAATTAGGAGTGAGAGCGGTTTACCGTAAGGGCTTAGTTTGCATGGGAAAAAAATACAAATACTACTTTAAATTGTGGACAACTTACGCTATCCTTATTTGCGGCTCAACAGATCATATCTAGAGATATGATCTGGATGACCCGATGCGGTTTGACCAGGACTACGCTGGCATATAAGAGAAATCTAGTCGATCCTTGTGAGACTGTTGAAATCGTCCGAACAGGTTTGCGAAGCTTTTTCACCCTCCTCTCCTGTTTGATAAGCCCACACAGTCACAGATCCAGTTCCAACCTCCTACTAGCACTAAAGAGCCAGATGCTCCAAGAAAGGTTTGCGGACGCCTAAAGAAATCCGGTCGTCCTGCTCTTGTCTGGGCATAGACGGCAAATAGGCCTGAAAGTATGCCCTTCGCTGCCTGTCACGTCCAGTACCACCTACACATGATTAATTACTAATTCAATATGCAATTGTAATATATAAAAAATAAATGTACTTAAAATGTATATTTTTTTCCATATTAACTAAGCTCTTACTCCTAATTAGTACCGATCGAGGAGATCTGAAATAAAAGCTTCTTCAGCAGTGACCGTCCCGTCTCTTTTCCTATGCCAATGCGCTGAAGAACATATTCTTTAATGCGACCTTCTGTGAGACAATATAATGTAATTTGGGAACGATTTGGCTGCTATTTCTTATTTCTTTATTGCCCACGAGGGGACAAACAAGGATTAAGTCGATTACATCGATCCTCAGTGCGTAACTGGTACTTAATTTATCAACCCCGAAAGGATGAACGGCAAAGTCGACCTCAGCGGAATTTTAACTCAACGTAACGGCAGACGAAATACCGCTAAGCATTTCGCCCAGCTTGCTAACATTTCTGCCAGTTTGCTGCCTTAATTTGGCTGCTATTTCTAGCAAGTTAAACGTCTACGCAGAGTCTACGTCGTAGACCAGGCATACACAACCTTTTCGAGAAGCAGGCAGCACTGTCACTAAATTGAAGATAAATTTTCCTTAGACATGCCATTTAAAAAGCCCCCTGAGCCTCAGGTTAATCATTAATCTGAGACGTAGACTGTCGTTGTAGAGATGCTTCGTTGGCTTGTTTGACGCGCTAGTTTTTACCTAAACAAACTAATACGGCTCATAACACGCGCACACAAATGCAATCACACATACACAACGCATATATGCACGAGCATAAAATTTTATATTTACAAATAAAATTTATCTTATGCCCAAACAAAACCCACAAGTCTTCTAAAACTAAAGTAAAGTTTTTGAAATATCTGACAATAAAATCCCGAGCTTGTGTACTCCTAAAATCAGCAATTCCGTGACTAATACGAAATGTGAATACGCAAATGTGTCGAAGAATATACATTCTACTTTGACTTACACAGTCAGTGAGTGATATAAGTCACGTGTTCAGCCGGGAAATTTAAATTTTCCTTTCTCCGTTTATTTACAAATATTTGAGATGGCTGTTAATATTCCTTCGTCACCTTCTTCATCGTCAAAGAAGACGTCACTGGAAAAAATGTTGGAATCATTGGAAAGCAATATTGATTACATATGTGATGGTATGTTTTTATTGTTTTCTGCTTTGTTGTTGTTTTCTGTATGGAATTCTTCAATTCTCTTTCTCCAACCTCATTGAAAACATCTTCAAAGATCCACATTTTTTTCTTTCTTCTGTGTTTATTTCCTTGTGACGTTTGTTTGTTGACTGAAACAGGTAAAAGTTGAAAAGGTATACATGACACTCTGTGACTTTTTTGCTGCTCCAAGCCATTTACGTGCTCTGTGTCTCGTGTGTATAGATAAACATTGTTTTTTTCTTGTTTATATATCTTTGAGAAACATTTCTCATTGTCCCAGTAGACAAAATGGAAAAGGCGTTTATGTGTTTATTCGTGTTTTATTGAGAATTTTTTCCAGTTTTGTTTTAAACCATATCTTTCATATGGAAAGGAAGTGTTTCCAAACAAAAATCATATTGTGATATCATGACGGTAAACGAACAGTGACAAAGTTGAATTTTCTCCGTTTTGACGAGGAAATTTCCAATTTTTCTTTACGCCACAGCCTTCGAAATGATGGTGGACATCTTTTTCTGAGAAAAGATTTTTGAAAATTTATACTTTTTTGTTTCCCCTCCCTGTCCTGAAAGGTGTGTGATTTAGGGGAGATTTGGCTGTTCTTTGTAGCACATCTCACGACCACCTTCCTTGTTTCACATTACTGTGAACCCGAACTAAACGAGGTCGTGTGTCTAAGAAAAAGCATATTAACTAACAAAAGTATGTTATTAGAATAAATGCGCAATACTGCTTTAAACACCCCCATGTAGCCCCTTATAACTTTTTTTCTATCTTTTGGAATCATCAGAAAATGTTTGCGGGTCCAGATGGAGAATATGTAATCGGAACCTCCCCCCCACACACACACACCTTTTTGCGAATGTGTTCTACACACGAGAAGTCATACGACTCTCTTTTTTCTTTTTGTTAAGGTAAGCTAGCAGAACCATTAACATGCCAGGCAAAATGTTTCATCTGCTTTTACATTTTGAATTCAAATTCCATCGAGGTCTACTTTACCTTCCATCCTTTTGGGGGGGGGGGATAAAACAAGTACCAGTTGAGTACGGGGTTTGATTTAAACAACTTATCCCCTCTCTGAGGTTGCTGGCCTTGAGCTGAAATTTGAAAACAATACATCCTACATTCCTCTGTTTCTCTTCTTCTAAATGATAACGAATGAAATCTCTTTAGAGCAATGCTTATACATTGGAGTATTTTTCTATGATATTCTGGTATTATCAGCTTTGTGTGTCAGTTAGCCTATGTGGGATTATCTACATGATTATTTAACTTACTAGAAATAGTTTCTAAATTCCCTGTAGGTGACATCTTACCATCTCAGAAGAGAACACTTTGGATGATGTGGTCCTAAGTGTGCTCTATGAAGAAAATTCATGGAAGGGTCATGGCTGGTTTGCCTGCCTTTTCTTTATAGCTTCGCTTAGTTAGGGCTGACCTGGGTTACACAACTATTATCAGTTTAGATTTTCTATATTTATACATGCATTTGCTGTACAGACATGGTGGTGTGAGTAAAGAGTTTACTTCCCCACCACTTCCGCCATGAACAGAAGAAAATCAACGCTGGCAATATATCCATGTGTATATGTCTCCCAAACTGTGATATCGCAGCACTCACGATTGGTTTCACCTGTTCCAATTCTCTCTACTGGAAATATTGAAGCTAAAGTAAATGATTTTTAAGAATGACCAAAATGTATAACATTCTTCTAGTTTTTAGTTATTAACATTTGTGAGGATCAAAAAAATAAACTGACTGAAATCTAATATTACATCTGTGTGATTGTGTCCTTCTCTTTACAGAAAGTTCGGACAAGAAACCAAGAGGGAAGCTGAAAACCTGCCTTGTTAATGTAAAAGTCTGTGCACAAGCTGTAGGTTTATCACATGAACATATTCTAGGACTGGTTAATGTTGCTGCAAGTCTACGATATGGTGAGACCTATTGATGCTCCCTTTTTTTTTGTTTTTTCCTTTATTTTTCTCTGCAGGTTTAATGTTTCATTCTTTAAGTACTGAAGGCTGGTCTCAAAATGCTGAGCCTTACAAAAGAGATGACAGAGGACCGAGTTCTGTTGCGCATTGATGTGCAAAATACCTTATTGTTGGATGGGATATTGTGTTTTCTTTTCCCTTTATGCAAACTCTAAAATTTAGCTCTAATATAATTTATACACACACACACACACACACAGTTTATTCTTGTTTCATTTTAATTTTCTTTAATTTTTTTATTTTCCTTATTAGGAAGTCAAATCAGTTGTGATCTCATTCGATGTTGTATCCCACAAACAACTTTCCCACAAAGAGCAGCCATCAGACTTCTATCATGTATAAATCATCACGCTACTTCAGAAAAAGCTAATACATCATTCACGGTGAGTGTATAAAAACGTTTTATCATTGTACATCATGTTGAAACAAATCCATTTGGCTCTATTACAAAAGATTGAGTGTTGTGCTTTGCAAGTTAATGTGATACACCTAACAGATGATACTTCCACATTCATAGGTGTAGACTTGGTTATATAGTAAGAAGTTTGCTTCCCAGTCCTACTATGTGGGTTCAGTCATGCCATGTGGTACCTTGAGCAGGTGTCTTCTGCTATAAGATATATACATGTGTGTGTGTGTGCCTTTTTGAGTCTCTGCTTGTTTGACAACCAGAGCCAGAGTAAGCGACATTGAATGAAATACGGTTATCTTTGATCATGTTTCAATCATTAGATTGGTCACATTTGGACCCTGCCTTGAAGTGTGTTAGTTGAACAAATCATTGCCAGTGTTTATTTTTTTTAAATTCTGGTATTTAATATGTTGGTTTCTTTTGCCAAACTGCTAAGTTATGGTGATATAAACAGACATTGGTTGTGAAGCAATGGTGAGGGACAGACACACATGCACAAGACAGGTTTCTTTCAGTTTCCTGGGCATCCCAGCGGCAACGTGGCTGAGTTTCTCTTGAGTGTTGGGCCTCATGGAGGCAAAGTGGCTGAGTTCCTTTCAAGTGTTGGGCCTCACAGAGTCAATGACCAAGACCTTTGGCATTATGTCGTACTTGAGAAGACCCATCAAGTCAAGCAAAATTGCAGTCAGGTCAGACACTTTTACATGCCGGTGGCACGTAAAAGCACTCATTATACTCTCGGAGTGGTTGGCATTAGGAAGGGCATCCAGCCGTAGAAAACCATGCCAAATCAGACTGGTGCAACCTTCCAGCGTGTCAGTCCAGTCAAACCATCCAACCCATTCCAGCAGTGGACGTTAAATAATGATGATGATGAAAATCCTTTCGCAAGACTTTGGTCACTGCAAAGTGCTACAGACTGGGACTGAACCTAGAACTGTGTGGTTATAAAGCAAACTTCTTACCACCCAGCCAGACTAATTTAATATGTTTGTGTACACTCGAACATAGAAAAGACAATATGCTGCCCAAAGTTTCTAGAGCGGAGAAATTCTCCTCAGATAATGTTGATGTAAACACACCAATAGGCCATGAAATTGTAAGATCAATTTTATTGCACATTGCATATCTCTGATTTCCTTTACAAAATTGTGTAAATTAATCAGGTTTCTCTTTTAATATTTCAGAAATTAGTATTTCACTGGATTGTACTTGTCATGCCATACATGGATGCCTATGATAAGCTTCATGCCGTGTACAATGTGTTCTTTTATCTTCTCAGAAATTATGAAATTGTAAGTATTCTACTAATTCTTCTTTGGTTTCTCTATACGGTTTATCTCTGATAAAATTGCCAGAATTGCTAACCTTATTTTCTGATGTTATCTGGCTTGTAGTTGGTGCAAATTCTTTAGTACCAGTTGTCAAGCTATAGTGAGACACACACACAATAGGCTATTATCAGTTTCCATGTACCAAATCCACTCACAGTGCTCTGTTCAGCTCAAGACTATAGTGGAAGACACTTGTGCAGGGTGCCAAGCAGTTGGACTAAACCTGGAATCGTGGTTGGTAAGCAAACTTCTTAGCCGAAAGTCATGCCTATATATTATATATCGTCCATAGCCTGTCATCTGAAATGTAATTCTTTCATGACTATATATCTTATAGAATACACTGCTTATGTCTTTCAATTTTCTAAATAGTCAAAAATTTGGAAGTAATTAACTATTTCTTGATGCTAATATCAGAACCATAACTTCACAAAAGTTTCTCGTATAAAATCTATGCTGCAAAGTTTTAAATTAGATAAGAATTCTTTGAAATGAAAGCTTTTTCTATTAAAGAAGCAGAGAGGATAACAAAATGGTTTGTATTAAATGCATTCTAGTCTACAGTTTATAACGGACTGCTTCTGCTCACATTTTGAAATTGTTTCGCTTCCTTCAGCTTCCAGAAATCTGTTACATTTTGAATCAACTGACTTCATATCCTGATGTTACATTATTCCGAATAAATGAGCTGATTTTGTTGGGGAAGAAAATGGTAACGTGTTTCATTGCAATCGTTATTTAATACTCATTGTCTGTTCTGTAAAAAACGAAAATATTGATTTGTGATGTGGCTGCTGTCAAACAAATTCTGTGACTAATTAATGGAATTTCCAGAATGTTCTAAATTGCCAAGTTTCTATTTTCTATCCAACACAATCTTGAATATGCTCTCTCTTTCTCTCTCTCTCTCTCTCTTTCTCTCTCTCTCTCTCCCTCTCCCTCTCTCTCTCTCTCTCTCTCTCTCCTTTTATCCATGAGCTTTCTCTTTTCTCTCTTTCACTCACACACATATGCAAGTATGTATCTGATTGTTCAAACTGTACAGAACTCATTTTCTATGAGTGGCTTTGTTGTTGTCACTTCTGTAAACAAATTGCTTGTTACTTTGTTCTTTCAAAGTCATTTGATATAAGCGATCCTTTACTTGCAAATCACATAAGGGTTAGCAACAGGAAGGGCATCCAACTGTAAAACAATGCCTCAGTCACATATTCGTTTAACCAGTACTTGCATGGCGAAACACTGACCTGCTTGTACAGTTAAATGTGAACAGGTAGTCCTTAAGGTTTGGTTCATTTGACTAATTTTCTTAGTAGTTCAATATTTAGATTAGTGATGTTTGTGTGTATGTTGTTCCTGAGATTTATCTCTTTGAATTTCAGAAAGACTGAAGAGTACAAAAATCAAACATACAAACTTGAAGACTACTTATGCATATCTATCTGTGTGCGTGTATTAGAATAGCAAACAAAATTATCATCATGACAATTGGACTCCTGGTTAAATCATAGGCCTTTTGACAGCCAGTGAGAAGGATCAAGCTAACTAATCGATTAGTTTCGGCTTTTGTTAAATCCGAAGTCAGGATTTGATTACTTGTTTACTGAGACACAATAGTGTGCAGCACTGACTGAACTAGGCCTGACCTAATTTACATAAATGGTGCTAGAGTGGGTGAGCATATTAATGAACTGGTACACAGCATATATGAGATTAGCATCATAAACAGTTCCAATTTTGTATTTAATAAGCATATCTATATCCATCTGCCTATCTGTCTATCATCATCATTTTAATGTTGACTTCTCCATGCTTGATTCAACTCCTTTGAATGCTTTCCAGTTAATATGGTTTACAAAAGCTGCTGGTTGTGTTGTTAGTATGATATCTGTCAACCAACTTAAGAGTCAGAGTTTATACTCTCTAAGCATCACTGCTCTATGTTTACAGTGAAGGCACTTGACTCTGTTACATATCATAGACTGGAACTGTCGACTCCAGTAACCCATATCTACATTATATAAGTTATAAGATCCTTATTTTCATTTCTGCTGCCATCATTCCACACTGGACTCAATATTAATGAATCTAAATTATATATCTTTTTGTCATTTGATGTTTTATCTTTTCAGGGGAATGTCCCTTCATTAATTGGTTTACTAACAAAATATAAGATGCTGCAACCTGATAAATTTGGGCTGTCACTTCCAAAATACCAAGTAAATATTTTTTTTGTTTTTTCCATTTTTTCTACTATCGGTTTTACCTATGTAATAAAGAGAGTATTATTACACAAAGCTGCAAACACACATTGCTGTGCTCAAGCATGGCCTGAAATATATATACATAGATATTATTACTGTCATTTATTATCATTTTAAAGGCAAGTAACTGACAGAATTGCTTGCATGCCAGGCGAGATACTTAATGGTATTTCTCCTGTCTCTTTATATCCCAAATTTGTTATCCAACCAACAAGTATGTTCTTTCTTATTCATATATCAATTTAACATCATGCTATCGATATACAGCTGATTTAGTGCCCTTTGACATCTTTCTGCATCCTTTTATCTTCTCCAGGAAGCTATGCAATTCATCTTCTACGAGGCTAGTTAATTTTTTGATGAATAGTAAGCATGTTATAGATCTTGCTTTTCTTTATCTTTCTGAATTAGAACTGATTTTCCTTGTGTCATTCATGTTGGTGTTTCATTTTCTATAGAGTCCCTAAGAAATAGGAAATAGTTTTATATAGCTGTGCATGCTTGTGAGATTTTAAAACTAGAATCCCAGAACACCCTCTGGCCTAGGAGCTTTCCAATTTGTTATTTTCTTAGCATCATTTTCACTTTCTTGTTTGTAACATTTATATTCTGTTCTTTTGATCTATCTTCCATTTCACTTTTGAATTTCAGTTCACTTCCTGTTATCTTGAACTTCTTTTCTCCACATTCCTGACCAAAACTTTCTTGCTGCTTCATTTTCTTGATGTTCAGCCGTTGACAAAATTTCCTGTCATTTTTTCTGGAGAGCCTTTTCTACTGGCCACATATACTACAAAGGGGTGATTTGCTACTCTTATCTATTTGGAACCTGTTATTATTATTATTATAATAATCCTTTCTACTATAGGCACAAGGCTTGAAATTTTGCAGGGGGGGACTAGTCAATTACACATTGACCCCAGTTTTTCACTGGTACTTAATTTATCGACCCCCAAAAGGATGAGAGGTTGACTTTCCCTTTCATCCTTTCAGGGTCAATAAATTAAATAACAGTGAAACACTGGGGGTCGATGTAATTGACTAGTCCCCTCCTGCAAAATTTCAGGCCTTATGCCTATAGTAGAAAGGATGATAATAATAATAATAATAAAGGTGGTGAACTGACAGAAACATTAGGCATTGGACAAAATGCTTACCAACTGCCTACTTTTTAAGTTCCGAGTTCCACTTCCTCTAAAGTCAACTTTATCTTTTGTCCTTTCAGCATTAATAAAATAAGTACCAGCTTAGCACTAGGGTGGATATAATCAACTTACCCTCCCCCACTAAAATTGATGCCCTTGTGCCAAAATTTGAAACCATTGTTGTTATTATTATTATTATTATTATTGGTGGTGGTGCTCTCTATTCTACTTTTCAGTGTTTTTATAGAATACCAAATCGAAAATTGCAAACGGTAATCCAAGGTGTTCAGATACGAAGGGGATTAAAATTTAAAAATTTAGCACACAAATCTGCTAAAAGTCCTGTAAGTTTTTTTTTTTTTTTTTTTGTTCTCGTATCCATCTTTGATTTAAAACAGATACTTTTTTAAAAAAAGTAACTTGTGCTAACTTACATCTCTTCTCTTCCTCACATTTCTCTTTCATGTACTGTGATTACTTCCTACTCCCCAATCTTGTCCTCTTGACCCGGTGACACTGTATCATTGCTCTCTGACTTCGACCTGTGCATCTCTTACCCACACATTATATATATAAATCTCAATTATTTAGAGTATATTTCTACATGAAATGTAGTGTGCATATATTGTGTGAGTTAATGTTTGTTTTTATGTTGAGTTATAATAAAACCAATTTTATATTAATCTGATGGGTTACTCTATATTTTTCTAGATGACAATTTTAAAATTCTTAAACATGACTGCTATTGACAGTGACTTCAAAGTTTCAGCAGTTAAGCCACTGTCAGACTGTGATGCATTGAAATTACACTTGGCTTTATACAGTCTCTTAGTTCGTCTGATACACTTGTCTTGCATCCTTTTAACCATCTTTGCTGTGTCTCCTTTTTCTCACCAAAACTTACAACTGAATATTTTGCTCAATATAGGGGTAGTTCTTTTTACAAGTGCAGCCCTCTGAAACTTTGTCTATGCCTATGTTTCATCATCATCATCGTTTAACGTCCGCTTTCCATGCTAGCATGGGTTGGACGATTTGACTGAGGACTGGTGAAACCGGATGGCTACACCAGGCTCCAATCTGATTTGGCAGAGTTTCTACAGCTGGGTGCCCTTCCTAACGCCAACCACTCCGAGAGTGTAGTGGGTGCTTTTACGTGTCACCCGCACGAAGGCCAGTCAGGCGGTACTGGCAACGACCACTCTCAAAATGGTGTATTTTATGTGCCACCCGCACAAGAACCAGTCCAGGGGCACTGGCAAAACTATTAATTTACAGATGTTCAAACTCCACTGTTTGATGTCAACTCCACTGACCTTACAAGTCTGTGAAGCTCTGCAAAGGTGATGGTTCTTATTCTCCTTTCCCAAGTGAAGAAAACATTCCTTTTTCTTTCGTTATTTCATTTCCAACATTCACAATACCATATACCAGTGGTTCTCGACCATTTCTTTATTTGTGGAACCCTTTGAGTTCTATTTTACTCGGGTAGATCCTCATAACCAGTCAGTGTTTAAAAACATTTTTGTATTGTTTAAAATATGTTTATATATTTTTATAATGTTTCTATGTTTAAAACCATTTTATATGTTTATAATTAAATATCATTAGGAATCGTATAAAAGAAACTTTTCTATTTTGTGTATTATAGAAGTATAACCAATTTATTGCACATGATTTGTTTAATGAGCAAAATCTTATATAGGCCCCACTAGAGAGCCCCTGCCATAAATATTTTATGAGGAATGTTACAACTTTAGCTATGTGTTCTTTTCACTGAAAATTGTTCTCTCTGAAAGTGAAATAATGATATCATTGTCTTGTTTTTCAGGCTCGAAAGAAAGCCAAATTGAGTAAATTAATTCCTCAGGTTCAATCTTCAGTAAATGATTATGCACCAACTTCTGATATTATGAGGCCTGACTACTTTCCTGAAACAGTTTCATTCCGCAGGATACTCACATTCGAAGACCTTCTTCAGTATATCGATCAAATTCAAGTAAGACCAGCTTTTTGTCTTTATTTTCCTTCCTATTTTGATGAAATAACCCTTATGTAAGAAATACTGATTTAGGTATTTAACAAATGTTTCTTAAAGACAACACAGTCAATAAATAATGTAAGACATGTATAATGTATGTGTGGTTTATTTTATACTGGGTAATGTGATACTGAGGTATGTGATCCCTACTCATAACTGCTGACAGATCAAGCAATTTTTTAGAAGTTTGTGTTATTAGACCCTGATAGTTCAGTTTGTTTTCAATTCTTTATTACTAGTAACACTTCTTGTGATTGTGTCTAGTGGACTTATGCTTATCGCACTCTTTAGTCTATGGCTGCATTAGATGCAGAGCAATTTTAAAGAATAAGAGTCGCATATCTTATATACCAATAAGTATCAGGTTGGAATGAAAGTTATGTCAGATTGTAAAGTTTTTATTTATGTTTCTAGAAATATTTAATTGTTCTCATAATGACCATTCCTTCATAGAACCTTATTTCATTTGTCAACAAGCTTATAGATGCTGTGATTGTAAAATTCTTTAGGTTTTGATGCAAAGTGTGATACCAATTCATTGTTGTTAGATTTAAGGATTGCAAGGTTTTGTCAAGCAGTGATTCTTGGTCTTTTCATAAATATCTTTATTAATCTTTATTTGTAGCTACCAATTCAAATCGGTTCTGTGATTGATAATCCATTGCTTCAGTACCTGATCACATACAACAAAAACCGACACATAACAGGCCAGTTTAATTGGTGGCTCTACCACACTTGTTATGATGGTAAGTCTTCACAGGAATCTCTTTGAAGTCCCTTAACTGTGTAATTAGAAGAAAAAGACTTTTGTCTCGTCTTTCACCGTTGTTCTTGTTTGCAGTGGTTTCTGTCTGTCTTTCGGCTGTGACCATTCTGGGGCATCAAGGATTTCAGTTGGTCATTTTAACTTGAGTTCTCAAACCACAAAATTACATGACACAAACATCAACATTACGTATAGACTGGTGTAAACATAAACATATGCACGCACACACACACACACCATGCATATATTTGTACACATATATTTATAATTCATAAACAAGAACATTATTGACAATGGTTTCAAAGTTTATGCTGATAGGCCATTGTCAGATAGTCCAACAATGGCTTAACTGGCCAAAACTTCGAAGTCTCTGTCAATAGTATTCTTGTTTAAGAATTATAATTTTGCATTGTAGAAAAGTAGAAAGTAACCCTTCAAGTTAATGTAAAATTGTTTTCATTAATATCAAAATAGGCATTGACATATGTGTGTGTGTGTATATATATATATGTGTGTGTGTGTGTGTGTGTACATATGTATGCCATCTTATCTCAGATTTTTATTCTCACTAAACCCAGTATGTTTTATTTTCTTCTTCAGCTTTTCTAGAAAACAGTGTACCAAATTCTGATTATCTGGAGGAGTTTCTGTCAAAGTTAGCAGGGTTCATGCGTCGTGTTAAGGTATTTATTTTGCCCTTTTTTATATTCTGTGATTTTGATAATTGTACATTATTTTGTTTTTTTTTAGGTTGTTTCTTTTTTTAGATAAAAATTAAAGTTCCCAAATTCTAAGTGTTAGGTGAGATTTATGTAGTCTTAGGGAACATTGCTAGGTTCAGTCAAGGAGTAGCACTGAGTTACGTCCCTTCCAAAATTGTTATTGCTAACTTGCTTCAATTTCGTCATTGGATCCTTTGGACGATTACTGATGAGGATTTGGTTGCCTTCTGTGTCTGTTTTCCGTTTGCTTATATATTATTATATATTTTTCAATTTATATAATCAATGCGAAACATCATTTTGTAATATATGGTTAATGAAAGACAGGTTTCTCATTTTTTTCATGATTGGTTAATCTTTAATAAAAAGTGCTAAAACAGGTTTATTTAAAGAGTTGGTTGTTTTAGCACTAGGTCAGTCCTGATTGTACAAGCCCAAGATTCTTTTATTTTTCTTTTGTTTGTCATTTGACTGCGGCCATGCTGGAGCACCGCCTTTAGTCGAGCAAATCGACCCCCAGGACTTATTTTATGTAAGCCTAATACTTATTTTATCAGTAATTTTTGCTGAACTGCTAAGTTACAGCAACATAAACACATCAACATTGGTTGTCAAGCGACGGTGGGAGAACAAACACAAATGCACAAACACACACACATATATATATATATATATATATATATACATACACACAATAGGCTTCTTTCAGTTTCCTTTTACCAAATCCATTCACAAGGCTTTGGTCGGCCCGAGGCTATAGTAGCAGACACTTGGCCAAGGTGCCACGCAGTGGGACTGAAACCGGACCATGTGATTGGTAAGCAAGGTACTTACCACACAGCCACTCCTGTGCCTATCTTTATTATCTGTATCTTTATTATAGCCAAAATAATGAAAGGTTAAGCAAGGTGTTAGCAGTCTCTTCTGTTACGAAATCTGTTATGCTACTGAAATTGTCCCAGGAGAGAGTAGCAATGAATTAATCATCTCTTTCCATGTGTTACTCTACACACAATGTTTAATTAAAGGTATCTGTTATATTTCAGTTACTTTATTATATTTTCACATTTCATCTGTATATAGCCAAGCCATCTGTATATAGCCAAGCCAAGTGAGATTGTTGCCAGGGCCCCTGGACTGGCTCTTGTACGGGCGGCACATAAGATGTACCATCCTGAGCGTGACCGTTGCCAGTACCGCCTGACTGGCCTTGTAGGGTTTTCGAGCGAGATCGTTGCCAGTGCCCCTGGACTGGCTCTTGTGCGGGTGGCACATAAAAGACACCATTTCGAGCGTGGCCGTTTTCGTGCGGGTGACACGTAAAAGCACCCACTACACTCTCTGAGTGGTTGGTGTTAGGAAGGGCATCCAGCTGTAGAAACTCTGCCAAATTAGATTGGAGCCTGGTGTTGCCATCCGGTTTCACCAGTCCTCAGTCAAATCGTCCAACCAATGCTAGCATGGAAAGCGGACGTTAAACGATGATGATGATCTTTTTTTTTTTTTTCTTTGTTCTAATTATTTTTAGACTTTTATTTCTCTTTTATTGTAATGGACTTTATGGCCACTGTGGCAAAACATATTGGTGATAATTATTGCCATTTTCATCATCATCATCATCATCGTTTAACGTCCGCTTTCCATGCTAGCATTGGTTGAACGATTTGACTGAGGACTGGTGAAACCGGATGGCAACACCAGGCTCCAATCTTTGTATAAATAATTATTCATATCAATCGTTACATTTGATTTCGGACATATAATTTTTTATTAAGGCTGCAAACTGGCAAAATTGTTTGCAAGCTAAACAAAATGCTTAATGGCATTTTTTCTGGCTCTCTGCATTCTTAGTTCAAATTCAGTTGAGGTCAATTTTGCCTTTATCCTCTCTGGGTTTGATAAAATATAGTAGCATTGAAGTAAGAAATTGACTTACCTCCTCCCCTCAAAATTGCTGGCCTTGTACCAAAATTAGAATTATTTTAGAGAGAATGTAGTTTCAGACAAGGCTTTTTTTTTTTTTTTTGTTACCGCATTCTTCTTACAGAATTATTTTAGCATGATGGTGATGAATTAATCCATTTATATTTTATTTCTACCCTAATCAGGAAGGCACCCCAGCTATTGAATATTTTCTGTGTCAGTTCCTTGATACCTGGGATGGATTTCATTTTAACCAGTCCATTTTTAAATTGATTCCACACATCCGAATACACAAGTTTTCAGGTAAGTATAGTTTTTAAAATGTAGTTAATATAATTTATGTTTTATTAATAATATCATCATTATCATCATCATCATCGTTTAACGTCCGCTTTCCATGCTAGCATGGGTTGGACGATTTGACTGAGGACTGGTGAAACCGGATGGCAACACCAGGCTCCAATCTAAATTTGGCAGAGTTTCTACAGCTGGATGCCCTTCCTAACGCCAACCACTCAGAGAGTGTAGTAGGTGCTTTTACGTGTCACCTGCACGAAGGCCAGTCAGGCAATACTGGCAACAGCCACGCTCGAAATGGTGTCTTTTATGTGCCACCCACACAAGCCAGTCCAGGGGCACTGGCAACGATCTCGCTCGAAAATCCTACGAAGGCCAGTCAGGCGGTACTGGCAATGGCCACGCTCAAAATGGTGCATCTCATGTGCCACCCGCACAAGAGCCAGTCCAGGGGCACTGGCAACGATCTTACTTGGCTTGCCGGGTCTTCTCATGCACAGCACATTTCCAAAGGTCCCGGTCAGTAGTCATCGCCTCGGTGAGGCCCAATGTACGAAGGTCTTGCCTCACCACCTCAGCCCAGGTCTTCCTGGGCCTACCTCTTCCATGGGTTCCCTCAACTGTTAGGGTGTGGCACTTTTTCAGGCAGCTATCCTCATCCATTCTCACCACATGTCTATACCAGCGCAATCGTCTCTCTTGCACACCACAACTGATGCTTCTAATGTTCATATTTATTATATTTTAATTATCCTAAAAAAAAAAGAGCCAGAAGGAATACTGCAACGCATGTTTCCTGAAGCTCTAATGATTCTGTCAGTTTGCTGTCCCTAAGTTGATTACATCAGCCCCACAATGTTCTACTGGTGCTTTTATTGCCCCCCCCCCCCCCCCCCCCCAATGAAAGGCAGAATCAGCATGGGTAGAATTTGAACCCTGAATGTATAGGACAAAATGCTGCTAACCATTTTGCCCAATGCTAATGCTTCTGCCAGCTCATTGCCTTACGTTGACCTAATAGTGCTAATAATAATTATTGTTCTTAATGTAGGCGAAAGGCCTAAAATTTGAAGTAGAATGAAAGTTATTAAAAGGAAGGGCATCAAACTTCATCCTGAAACCAAGACCTGCAAATATCCAAATTTGCTGAACTTTTATTGTTTCAATCATTGGACATTGGCCATACTGGGGCACCATTTTTAAAGGCTTTTAGTCGAACAGATTGACCGCAGTCTTGATTTTTTTTTTTTTTACATCAGGTACTTATTTTATGTGTTTCATATAAAAATGTAAACAAACCAACACCAGTTGTCAAAGACATACACATTGATATACATATATATATATATATGTATACACACAAGATGGGCTTCGACACAGTTCTTTCCTACCAAATTTTCTTACAAGGTCGTGTTTGGTTCAGGGTTATAGTAGAAGACATTTTCCCAAGGTGTTGTGCAGTGGAACTGAACACAAAACCAAATGGTTGCAAAGCAAATGTCTTAACTGTGCAGCTATGTCTACGAACCCTTTAACTGAAGGAAGAAATTATCTAAAAAAATTTTTACATTTTCAGTGATCTATAAATTATTGTAAACCAGTCTTACTGATATTTATTTCTTTATTGCCCACAGGGGGCTAAACATAGAGGGGACAGACAAAGGGATTAAGTCGATTACATCGACTCCAGTGTATAACTGGTACTTATTTAAGTCAACCCTGAAATGATGAAAGGTTAAGTCGACTTCAGCAGAATTTGAACTCAGAACGGAAAGACATGAAATGTCGTTAAGCAACGACTCTGCCAGCTCACTGCCCTAATGTCTTCCTGATATCTATCCCTTTTTTCTTCTTTTCTAATTTTCCTTTCAAATATTATATTCAGAACTCCATCGGATTCTGTTGGATCCCCTGAAGAAAATATTTTTCCGACGTGGAACTTATTTAAAGGTAAAGTTTAGAATATTGCATTACTCTTTTAATATTTCTCTTCTCTTCATTCTGTTTTTATTGATATTTAATTTTTGCAAATGTGATGATCAATTTTTTTATTTTTTTTATTTCAAGAAAATCTTCTGTAATGCTTGTCCTCTGTATTTATCCTCCTCCTCCTCCTCCTTCCTCTTCCTCAACATCTAGCTTCTGTGCTGGCATAGGTTGGTCAGTATGACAGGGTCTGATGAGTCGGTGGACTGAATCCTGCACCAATGTCTTTGGCCTGGTTGCCATGGCTGGCTGCTCATCCTAATATCAACCACTTTACATCTAGTTTCTATACTGGCATAGGTAGGATTGTTTCACAGGATCTAATGAGTCGCAGAGCTGTTGTAGACCAAGGGCCTCTTTGGTCTGGTTGCTATTGTTGGTTGCTGTTCCGAACTTCAACCACTTCACAGAGGAAGTAGCAACGAGGTTGAGAAAAAGCAGTGGGCTATCTAATATCACAAGGGGCCAGTGTGGGCAGAAGATGTGAGAGAAAAAGGTCTGGGAGGAAGCAATCGATTAATGGGGAGAGGAAACCTGGGTGAATCATTGAAGGGAAGAGCAATGTAGGGATTTCATGCAGGAAGGTAAACGAGAGGAAAGTGAGGAGGAGTGTCAAGGAGGCAGAGGGATGTGGGGTGGGGAGATTGTTATTGGTTTCTATGATACATCTTGCAAATGCTCAGGGATGCATCATCAGTGATGTTTCTGGGGTCTCCACTGGGGCTTGGGTCTTTTAACATCAAACCCCACTCACCCAGTTGACCCAGTCAGGATTGATCAAGTCCCAACTTAGCATCCCGATAGCAGTAATCTCCCCTCTTCATCCAAACCCACTTTGAGGCCTTCTGTGCACTTTCTAACAATGCCCTTCATCAGAAAAGTGCAGATATAAATAATACTTTCGATAGATACAATGAATGCACAAGGCATTGGCACATAAACATGACTCATTTCTTTATTTTACTAAATTGATACTGACACAGAACAATACTAATCTCTCTGTAGTTCTTGTAAATGTCTTTGACTAATCATTGTTTTATTTTATTCAGTGCCGGATTCTAATGACGCTGACAGAACTAGTCACCAATTATATAAATAAATGGCACCATCTTCATTTGTTAAGGAAATCAAAAACCACCAAGAGTGCTATTGCAGTTGAACATGAGTATCTAGTCTTCTTTCTTTCTTTCTTTCTTTCTTTTTTTTGTTCTTTGATTATCGGTGTTGAATGCTTTATTGTTAAACATTTTTATGCATTTGTGTGTGGATGAGTTAGTGGAGGATTAAGGGGAAAGACCCTACTGTCTTTGAAAAGAAACGGAAGGAAGGACATCTTCAGTGATGTAATCCTAGGTAAACTGTGTCACAGAAAAAAAAAAGACAGGGTCACAATTGCCAGAATGTATTTGACACTGAACAAACCGGTTGTTTTCACACCTTTACACCATAAGAGATTTATTCACCATGGTAACTGCAGTGTATTTGCCGTTTAACAGTTGAGATAAGTGACAACCATATTTCATCTTACTTAATTCTGCTCCTGCTTACACACTACTTAGCACTGACACTTCGTTGTTTACCTCGATTGAGCGATCTACTTGCGCAAGTCAGTCAATGTGTTGACTGAATTATATATGAAGCTACAGCTTTATTAAGTTCATTTAGAGTTGTCTCTCTTAGGTACATCTCATTGATAAGAGCCAATAAACTCAAAACATCAATATCTGGGATTCCTAATAGATGGTGACACTGAACGACAGGGTGTTTTCACACCTTTTTACAATAAGAGAGGTTTATTCTCCTTGGTAACTGCAGTGTATTTGTCTCTAAGTAGTTGAAATATGTGACAAACATATATCAGCTTACGTAATTCTGCTTCTATATGTATATATAGATATCAGTCATCATCATCGTCGTTTAACGTCCGCTTTCCATGCTAGCATGGGTTGGACGATTTGACTGAGGACTGGTGGACCAGGAGGCGACACCAGGCTCCAATCTGATTTGGCAGAGTTTCTACAGCTGGATGCCCTTCCTAACGCCAATATATGATATTTCTAATTTTTCAGGTCCAGTTTCTTCCAAGGTGATTTTGATGATTTTCAAGCTCATATTGAGTTCAAGAAACTTATTGACTTTGTTGATGAACTTTGCCTCCTAGGATTACTCTGTGAGGATGACCACTTGGTAATGGTACATTTCAGCCTATGGTTCCAAGAACAAGTAAGCTTACTGTCTTTGTTTATTAAACATATTTACTAAAGATATTGCTTGAAATCTAAAAACATAGTTTGTTTTGTTTTCCACTTCATAATGGCTGAATTTTTATTAAAGACCAAAGCAAACTGTCTTTTGTGAGATGGTAACACTGTACAGAAAAGAGAGCTATCGATTCAGTTTTTATTTCACTACAATAAATCTTTTCAGAGATCTATTTTAAAACAGGGGCGCCAGTATTTTCTTAACGAAACACTTTGAAACTTGGGACACAGGTAGAATGTGTCATATAAAACATCTTTTACTCTTAGTCTTCTTAACAAAAAAACGTACGTCGCAAGTTATTCCATGTTAAAGTTGTCGTATTTCTGTAATTTCAACCAATCACTGACGTCTATTCAGCTGAATAAGAGTTACTGCTGGGCGGTCATAAAAATGTTATTCCCTGTGACATATTTCATCCGGTTTAATCGTAATTTATACGCATATATTGTTTATATAATAAATTACGCTGTGCGTATCTATGTGTGTAACAATTTTAGAGTTAGGGTTAGTTTTAGGGTTACGGTTAACAATCTAGTTAGGGTTAGAGTTAGGGGATTAATACGATATACACCGTTACAGCGCTAACTGTTTTCAACTGAATAGACGTCAGTGATTAGTAGAAATTATCGAAATAAGACAATTTTTTACATGAAATAAATTCGAATACAAAAATATTTTTCTGTTCTATAACACAAAATAGATAAGTATACGAAGTTTGAAAGTCTTTCCATACCAAAAACACTACGTAAAACATAAATGAAAACTGGCGCCCCCGTTTTAAAATAGATCCCTTTTCAGTTCTATATTTAAGAGATGAGGAATTATGTACACTATTTACATTCGATGGATATTTGTCCTCATCTTGTTTGTTGTTAACACAACATTTCAGCTGATATACCCTCCAGCCTTCTTCAGGTGTCTTGGGGAAATTTTGAACCTAGGTTCTCATTCCTCCGGTATTTTTCGATGTTGTTATTACTATTGTTGTTCAGGTCACTGCTTGGAATCGAACTCGGAATCTTGGGGTTAGTAGCCCGCACTCTTAACCACTACGAGCATATGGCATAGTGGTTAAGAGCGCTGGCTACTAACCCCAAGATTCCGAGTTTGATTCCAAGCAGTGACCTGAACAATAATAATAATAATAATATCGAAAAATACCTTAGGAATGAGAACCCAGGATCGAAATTTCCCCAAGACACCTGAAGAAGGCTGGAAGGTATATCTACAATGAGTGTTGCAGTTGATTCAATCAATGGAACAACCTGCTTGTGAAATTAACATGCAAGCGGCTGAGTATTCCATAGACACACATACCCTTAGAATAGTTCTCAGATAGATTCAGCATGACACGGAATGTGAGAAGGCTAGCCCTTTGAAATACAGATAGAACTCACTTTTGACAGCGAACTGGACAGGAGCAATGTGAAATAAAGTGTCTTTCTCAAGGATACAATGTATTCATGACCTTCTGATTGAACTCAGGACCTTATGATCGTAAGCCCAATGCCTTAATCACCAACCCACGCAACATATATTAACCATTCAAAAACACACCAAGATTGTTAACTTCACTTAAACATTTATTATTTGGTGTCAAAATTTTCGTCACACCAACTGCAACCTATTCACATGCATGATTCCACTGCAACATATCAATGGAGAATGCAGTGGAAGATTTTGGCACCAAGCAATAAATATTTAACCATTTTCTTACTGTATTTATTTTGAGATGCTCTGTGTTTCTCTCAATTATTTTAGAAATAACAAAGAATTTAGTAAAATAACTTAGTTATTGTTAAGCTAGTGTAGGAACGTTAATTGTGACTAAGGTTTGTTGGAAGATTTTAATTCAAAACTTATGAAAGCAAGATATTTGTACTACAGAGCCAGAGCCGGTTTCAGCCAGGTTGGTAAAGAAAGGGTTCAGTAAAGGTAACAGTCTTTGTGCTTTTTTGAATAGCTAATATGTATCTTCCACAGTATAAAAATAACTATTTTAATAATTACACTCAGCTGGCAAAAACAAACCAATCACTGAATCACTCAAAACAGTATTAGCAATATTTTTGTAGCCCCTTTTAAGAGCCATAATTTTTGTGTAAATAACTCGATATGACAAACTAATGAATCTCAGTAAGCTAGAAAAATAAGTGTGAAAAGATAATTAAATCTTGAAATAGTTAAGCTTAATCGTTTATATACGGTTAGGAAAAAAACATCTTCATGTAATCCTGATGGTTAAAATTTCAAATGCCCTCAATAGACTGAATTCATTTTCTACTTGAAAACAGTTGATTGAATTCAGGTATATTTTTCTTTAGGCTTTTGCACTCATTTAGTTACACTTTACTCATTTAATTATATGACACTAATGAGTTATTAGCTTCATAAGCTGTTGTTTTTTTTTTTTACCACATTTTCTTAAATTTTCTGTAGACAAAAATTGAATTTAGTCAAATTATAACGGAAGTTAATATGAATTTAAGATGCAATTATAATATTTAATTGCTTTCTGAATCAGTACCACCTGAACTAAAATCAATTGAATCCATTTGTGTGGGCTGCGAGATGTATATTAAGGTGTTTGGTTGCATGAGTTGTTAGGTGTTTCCTCTGTTTGCCGGCACGAGGCCAGGTCTGAGTAGAGAAGGGCTAAAGTTAACCAGCTAGAAACCAAGAGGATTGGATGGCAAAATGTAATATCACAATATCACTTTCATTTGAGAATGGAAGCAAAAGAATTAGTTTTCCTTGCTGTTTTGTTCATATAACAAAAGCAGTCAGTTGTGTTTAGCATTTGAACTTCCAGTATTTAAGACGTCGGCATTCATGAATTTGTTACTAAAAGAATGTGAAATGCACCAGAAAACCAGTTGAGGGTATCATTGTTTGCATTTTATTATGAGCATTATCAAGGTGCTGAGCTGGCGGAAATGTTGGCATGCCAGGCGAAATGCTTTGCAGTATTTCGTCAGTCTTTACATTCTGAGTTCAAATTCCACCAAGGTTGACTTTGCCTTTTATCCTTTCGGAGTCAATGAAAAATGTATCAGTCCAGCACTGGGGTTGATGTAATCAACTATCCCCCTTCGCTCAAATTTCAGGCCTTGTGCCTATAGTAGATGTTGTATCCATAACCAAAGCACTTTATTCTCAGTCTGTCTGGCTTTAAATAGGGACCACATGGTGTGATTAATTATCTGCTGAAAACAGCAGTAGCTGCACCATTTTATGTATCATTTGGTTGTAGTGCTGATTTGTAACATAGAGAAGGATGGTTTCTGTTGGGTGGATTTGCCTTCAATGAACTGCATAATGACAGTCTGTTGTGATGCTCATAATGATTTAAGGGGCTCTTGTTTCTAGGATACATTATGAGATGCTTGAACAGAGGTGTGTAGATTTATGTTGCATCCAGGAGGTAAGGTAGAGAGGAAGCTCTGCTAGGTTCCTCACAAACAAAGAACATATGTATAAGATTTTCTGGGTTGGGAGCATGGTTGTACTCTTTGCTGAAAAATGGTTTGATAAGATAGTCGAGGTAGTCAGTCTGTGATAGACTACTTAAGCTTCGACTAGCGCTGCAACATGGATTAGCAACCATTATCTCAGCCTATACCCCTCAGCCGGGGCTACCTGAGGAACAGAAAGACTAATTTTGTGACTCTTACAGACTGCCTCATTGACGTTGGCAGGGACCTTCTCTTTGTGGCTGGTGTCTTCAATGGGTGACTTCAGGATCAGGGCTAATGGCTGCCCTGAAGACAACTAGTGTGGAAAAGAAGGGTCTGGAAGCTTAAGGATCCTCTGAATGGACAGAGATTAAGAGACAAGTTTTTGATAAAAAAAAGAGGAGGTGTAGCATCACATAATGTGGAGGACAACTGTTGAGGGAGCTTGCATGGTGGCAACAGATTTGGAACCAGGCTGCTGAAGTTCTGTAATGCAAATGATCTTATGATCTGTAATATTAACTTCAGGAATCCTGCCAGTCACCTGTTCACCTACCTGTCTGGTGGGTACACTAGTCAGGTTACATTCTCGCCAGGAAACAAGAAAGATGGCTACTTATAAATGCCAAAACTTTCCCAGGTGAAGAATGCACCCCACAAAATAGGTTAGTAGCTAGTGACTTCAGGATCAGGGCTAAATGGCTGCCCAGAAGACAGCCAGTGTGGAAAAGATGGGTCTGGAAGCTTAAGAATCATCTGAATAGACAGAGATTTAGAGACGTATTACTTGAAGGTTTTGATAAAAAAGAGGAGGTCTTTACATTCTGAGTTCAAATTTGTTTGAGGTTAACATTGCCTTTCATCCTTTCAAGGATGCTAAATATGTACCAGTTAAGGAGAACTGGGGTCGATGTAATCAACTTACCCGCTCCCAGAATTGCTGGGCTTGTGCCAAAATTTGAAACCAATATTAGGTCTACATTTGAAGGTGGCAAACTGGCAGAATTGTTCGCATTCCTGGCAAAATGCTAAAGTGTAAAGTGTAAAGACGGACAAAATGTTGTTGAGTTCAGATTCTGCTGAGGTCTGTCTGCCTTTCATTCTGTCAGGGTAGCTGTTATCAACTTACCCTCTCCTCCAAAATTGCTGGCCTTGTGCCAAAATTTGAAATCAATATTACCTCTAGTTTCAATTCTCACTTGTAGCTATTACAGTCCTCTTACAAAATTTAACAAAGCCTCCCAGAAAAATATGCCTATTGTAACACCATTTTCTCCTCTCTCTCATATACTAAATGCCTAATAAGTAATGTTTTCTCTATGTAATAACTCCTTTCTTTCTTTCTTTCTGTAGATGCTAAGAAATGTTTTGAAAACCAACTTCCCATTATTGACCATTCCATCACCAGAATTTGTCGGTCGCCTCATTGTCTCTAATCAGTGCACAGTTATTTCACGTTTGTGCCGTATCATCTTTGAGTAAGTTTCACTGAATCCTTTCATGTTTCTGCTGATGCTCAGAATTGCTTGTAGGAATTTTACTATCTGTGTTTGTGTGTATCTTGTTTTTATAATCTAATTATTTTCCATTCTCATTGTAGGGTTGTTTCTATTTATTTAAGCTTTATAAATGTTCTAAAAGCAGTGGAATACATCATTGTCATTTAGGGTCCGTTTTCTAAGCTGGCATGGGTTGGACAGTTTGGCAGTATCTGGCAAGCCTGAGAGCTGGACCAGGTACCAGTCATCTATTTTGGCAAGATCTCTATGGCTGGATGCCCTTCTTAGTGCCAACTACCTTACAGGGTGTATCAGATGCTTTTTACATGGCACCAGCTTGAATTCAAAATTGATAAAGCTGTTAATAATTATGTGTAAATACTGAATTAAAAAACGATTTGGATGAAAAAAGCCCAAGGCTACCTGTGGGACTTGAATTCACATCATTTATTAACATGATAGATGTTCTACCATTGGATAACAGCATTCCTTTGAAGTTCTCCATCAATTGTAGAATTCTTTTTTCTTACCAGCAAGTATTGAAGGTAGTTTATGTGATGGCCTAGTGGTTAGGGTGTTGCACTCACAATCACCAGATTGTAGGGTCAGTTCCTGGCCCTGGAGGCATGTTGTGTTGTTGAGCCAAACACTCCATTTCCTGTTGCTCCAGTTCTGTGTGGGGGCCAGCATATGCAGCATATGAGAGAAACAAGTAAAGGATAAATTATGCATCCTGGACTACATTATCTAATATGCATTATACCTTTAAGAAGGTATGATTTGGTTTTGATACAGATTTGATACCTATTTCTAGAGCATTCAGCAATTGTTCAACCAGGTTCCTTTAATGAATGAAAGATTTATTTTACTTGTGCCGCTTGTCTTTAAAAAGTCTGATAATTTTATTTACATAACTTGTTGAAGCTAGGTTGATCTGCATAAATATAATTGCTATTCAAATGGTCTAAACACTTCATATTTTCCAAAATCTTCAACCATGGACACCTTCTATTGAGTTAGTAAAATTTAGCATAGATTCTTTGCGAAAACAATTGGATTGGATTGGATTGCCTATGTTGTGTCCACTGCAGGATGGAGGCTTCAGCATGTTCTCTCCACCAACCATGGTCTGATGTGTAGACCATGGATTTGAGCTTGTGATCGTACTGGTTTGATGAACCTACTCTGCCACTCCTGGCTCGACACAGCTTGGCAGAGGGGGGGTGCAGTTTTTATACTCTTATCCAGGAGAAATTAAGTCAACTACATTGACCCCACTGCTTAACTGGTATTCCGAAAGAATGAAATACAGAGTCAACTGCAGTGGGATTTGAATTCAGAACGTAAGGACAGATGAAGTACCACTAAGCATTTTACCCAGCATGCTAACAATTCTGCCAGATTGCTGCCTTATGTAATAATTCGGATCTATTTTAAAACGGGGGCCACAGTATTTTCTTAACGAAACACTTTGAAACTTGGAACATTGGTAGAATGTGTCATATAAAACATCTTTTTCTCTTAGTCTTCTTAACAAAAAAAAAAGAAATCCCTAAGTTATTCCATGTTAAAGTTGTCGTATTTCTGTAATTTCAACCAATCACTGACGTCCATTCAGCCGATATACATTAAGTGCCGACTACATAAACAAACGATTCTGAAACAATTCTATCGGTGATAAAATTATTATTTCCTTGTCAAAAAATGGCTGAAGCATATTGGCAGTAGTTAATAAACCTTTCTATTATAGGCTAACCCTAACCCTAACGCTAGGGTTAGGGTAAAACAGCAAATTTAAAAAGAAAAAGGCAAATAAAACGAAGAAAAGAAAATGAAAAAAGCAAATTTAACGAAGGAAAACGAACACACGTGTTGCCTCTCTGCAAATGTCAGAAGTTATGGAGATTAAATACGCTTTACACCGCTTAATCAGCCAAAAGAGTAAATGTAAACAACTGAATACTTGTCAGTGATTGGTTGAAATTATCGAAATAAGACAATTTTTTACATGAAATAAATTCGAATACAAAAATATTTTTCTGTTCTATAACACAAAATAGATAAGTATACGAAGTTTGAAAGTCTTTTGGTACCAAAAACACTACGTAAAACATTAATGAAAACTGTGGCCCCCGTTTTAAAATAGATCCAATAATTCTGTAAAATAGAACCTCACACACAAATGTGCACATGCTCACACACACACAAACATATTTGTTTAGAGTTAACTGCTGGAAAAAAGTACTTGATACCATCGTAGAGATTAATGTTTTATTTTGGTCAAATCTATCGCTTGCTACTCTGTGTTTTGTCTGTTGGTTTCGCAGGGGCTTCAAATAGGTTATTAATGAAGAAACGATGGAATTGGCAGGTTTATATATAGGATTCCTGTCATAGTGTATGATGGTGGGAGAGAAATAAAAATGAAGAAACAAAAAGGAAAGACAGGAAGCGGGGGGGGGGGGAGAAGGAAAGGAAGAAGCAGAAAGAAAGCAGGTTATGATGGGGGTAAATGAAGCGCATTGGACAGATGATTTATATATCCTCATCATCATTTAGCATTCATTTTCCATGCTGGCATGAGTTAGATGGTTTGATTAGAGAGTAAGTTGGAGAGCTACACCACACTCAAGTCTGTTTTGGTTTGCTTTCTATGATTGGATGCTTTTCCTAATGCCAAGTTTATATATATATATATATATATGTATATATATATATGTATATGTATATATATATATGTATATATATATATGTATATATATATATGTATATATATATATGTATATATATATGTATATATATATATGTATATATATATATATGTATATATATATATATGTATATATATATATGTATATATATATATGTATATATATATATGTATATATATATATGTATATATATATATGTATATATATATATGTATATATATATATATATATATATATATATATATATATATATATATAAACAATAAATGAAATAGAGATACAAATGACAATCCAATAATTTATTTATATTATAATATAATATAATATACTACGAATAGAATATAGTATAATTTTATGTTATATTGTAATTTAAACAAATTATTGTATTGCCATTTGTATCTCTCTATTTAATTGTTTGTAATTTGCATTATACCGCTATTTATGTGGTGTTCAACCTATGTACCAGGGAATGTTTTACACACACATTGGAAAGAATTTTTTCCTTTGTTACCTTGATATATATAGATATATATTCATTCATTTCTTCTTTTCTTCTTGCAGTTACTCGAGTGTGTTCCAGAACTTAAAGAAGCTTCAGACACCCTATAAACTTGACAAACACATTAAAAAGTTGAATGTCTATGTTTTAGATATCTGCAATGCTCTTTGGCGTTACAAAGCTTTTGTTACTACAGAACAAAGTTCTGATTCCATTTTGTTTGATTTTGATATCTTCCCCATACCTGGAATTCGTAGCAAATCTGTGAATTCATCTTTATCCTTGTTACATCATCAAGCGTTCTTAGGACATGCACAGTTGTACCTGAGACAGGTTGGTTATTTCTCTCTCTTTATTCACCATTTCTTGTTCTCCCACCACTCTTATAAAATTTAATTTCTTCTCTGTGATTGTACTTCAAAATATTACAACAACCAACAAAAAAAAAACCTTTCTGTTTACATATTCACAATTAAAAAATATGTAATTGTAATTTGTGTCATCACCAACTAACATTCATGTTAGTTTCAAGCTCTGCCATCATAGTTTCATTCCAGAATCCTTGATATCAATCTTCCTGGTAAAAATTCTCCTTGTGCATCAGTGCACCAAGATTTTCAGGAAAGATCTCTGTGTGATTATAAGAAATTTAGTTTAGGAAAAAACCATGCAGCAACTAATATCTTTGAAAGCTTCAATCAGTTTCCTTACTCCATTTCAAAAAGTAGGAGACCTGAAGTCAGTGCAGCTGAGTTACAAACATCCTTTCCCGTCAAGGACAACTTGGCTTCTGTTTCTCATGAGATCAACAAGTCCCAAAGTACTTGGACTGACGTACTTGCCTGAAACCCTTGAAGGCAATGCCCCAGTCTGGCCAGTTTCCTATAACTGAAACAAGTAAACAAATATAATTTTCTTAGAATTGAGCCAACTTTTCTATTATTTCCTTCTCTGGCACAATGTCAAATAATGTGTTGGGATGGTCACAGCTGGAGTGCCTTTCATTCTAGGCTTCATGTTGAGCTAGAGAACCGGAACAACTATTTTCATAAAGTTTCATAGACTTCATGTACTTTCAAGCTCTGGAATTTTTATCTACCATTCTTCTAATAATTACCATTCTTGTATTAATATTTTAATATATTAATAATGCATTTCAGCTGCATTTTTCTGCGTTGTTTACAGGAATACATTTGCATATTTCGGATTCTTTTCATTATCTTTCTTTATTCCTTTGCTATTTCTTGTGAGTGGAAGCAAGAATGTTTCCTTGGAATATTACTTTGATAGAGTAATTAACTTACTTGTCCTGCCACACACCAATCACATTCCGATAAACATATAAATTAACCGGAACGTATATGCTCTCTGTAAGAGGCAAAATATTTTTTCCCTTGGCACAATAACTAATGGAAATGCTACTACTAAGATAACATCCAACACCCCCACCCCACCCCCAGCTTTCTTTGTTCATTGTTTCCCTCTCCTCCTCTTCCTTTCATTCTCATTTAATTTTAATGTATTAATTTATTCACCTGCAATAACCAGAAGGGTATTTTGTTTTTCTTTTCATAAATTTCTTTCTCATCCTTCAGCCAATCTGTCTTTTAACCATTGCTGCCTGAATCAGTGTTCAATGAGTCAACTGTTGTTGTTTAACCCTAGGTCAGCCTGTGGTCAATAGTGTTTGGGCCTTGATCGTCCTTTTTTTTTTTATATTATCCCTTTAACATTTATACTGGCCAGATCCAGCCTCTCACACCTACCATTCAATGTCATTCTAAAAATATACAATCACATCACCAAAGTTTCAAAGCTACGTGATAATACATAAGTTCCAAACAATGTGAATAAATACACATTACATATGAAAGAGAGAGAGAGAAATCTGAATGCCAAAGGGTTAATGGTAAATGCCATGGGCATTCAATCAATTAATTAATCTTTGATTAATTTTCTTTCTTTATTCTACACTTTGGTTCTGGCTGACTGAAAAACAGATACCACTTCTTTCTATACTAAACTAGTGTACTATTTTAGAAAAGACATGGAATATTTCTCTCCCTCTCTCTCACAGACAGGAAGAGCAGTGTCCCTTAGCATTTTCAGGGACCTGAATACTTGTAATAAAGTGGGCTCTTCTAATGGCATCTATGAAATAGAAACTGGAGTTTTCTTACAGCAATATTTAAATGACATTTAACCAGAGAACTACAATTCAACTATCAGAAATAAGTATATATATATACAATCTTTTGATTTTCAAGATACTAATATCGAAATGTTTTTGTCTTTTCACTCTCTTCAGGAAATGCCCCAGAGCCAACAGCATCCTTCATTGATACGAGTAAGTATTTATCAAATTGTTCTTTTCTACTCTAGGAACAAGGCCTGAAATTTGGGGGGAGGTGGGGAGGGGCAGTCTATTAGATCAATGGTACTTAATTTGTCGACCCCGAAAGATGAAAGACAAAATCAACCTTGGCGGTTTTTGAACTCAGAACATAAAGACAGTCAAAATACCGCTAAGCATTTCGCCCAGCGTGCTAATGTTTGTGGCAGCGCCACCTCAAGTATTTATCAAATTATTGTTGTAATGCTGGAGTTTCATTAGAATGACACTTTTTGACTGTGAAGAAAGTTGTGTATTTTGGTCCCTTTTGAGTTTTGATTATTTATCACAAATGCTTTGCAAGCCATCTGTCTATATGTCTCTGTCTTATCTGCCTGTCCATCTATCTTTCTACTTCTCTATCTGTCTGTCTAAAATAAGAAACCCTGTTTAATTCTTCTCATTTGTAGTTTGTTGAGTTTAAAATGCTTTATTTACTTGGTTTCTCAGCTTTAGATTAATTGATATCAGTTAAATTCGTTTACATCCACGTATGTGTGACATGTACTAAAACATTTAATATACAGGGACCAATAAAATAATGCTTTCTGTTATAGGTACAGGGCATAATAATACCTGACTAAATATAAACCCATAAAACACTTGTAGGCAATACTATATGGTCATTGCCCAAAGACTAAAAGCAGTTATAAATTTATATATTTTTACTGATATCTGTAGTTCAACTTCAACCATGCTGAGACACTACCTTCTAGAGCAGTGTTTCTCAACCTTTGTCTACTTGTGGATCCGTTTGTTTCCTGTTTTACTCAGCTGGGCCCCAATAGGAATTGTATAAAAAAGAATTAAAATATTTTGTGTATTGTAAGAAGTGTAACCAATTTATTATACATTGATTTCAACAGCAAAGACCCTATATCAACCCCTAAGGACCATATGGATCCCATTTGAGAACCACTGATCTCGAGTATAGTTGATTATATCAACATTGAAAGGATGAAAGGTAAAGATCAATGTGGGAAGAATATGAATGCAAAATGTATTGGAATGTAACCAAGTACCACAATATACATATATACATGTGTGGTTGTATGGTAAGTTTGCTTACCAACCATATGGTTCTGGGTTCAGTCCCATTGCATGGCATGATGGGCAAGTGCCGTATATTATAGACTCAGGCCAATCAAAACCTTATGAGTAGATTTTACTGACAGAAACTGAAAGAAGCCTGTCGTAAATGTGTGTGAGTTCTAGTCATTGGACTGCAACCATGCTGGGGCACTGCCTTAAATTTCTAGTCAAATGAACCAACCCTAGTCCTTATTTCTTTTTAAGCCTGCTGCTTGTTCTATCTGTCTTTTTGCCAAACTGTTAAGTTATGGGAGCACAAACACACCAATACCAGTTGTCAAGTGCTGGTCGGTGGGATAGACAGACACACATAAATATATATACTTATATATATTGAGTCATCCCATAAATAGTGTGGGATTTTTTATGCTGCTTTTATTTTTTAAAATGAACATAAACAAAGTTCTTCTTTGATCTAAAATATACTTTCCTTCATTTTCTACAATGTTCTCCTTGCTCAATTTGCTAGGAATAGTAGCCAAAGCCCCCCTCAAATCACATCCTAAAGAATATATCATAACTGATAGTTAGATACCTCTGAAAAGTTGTGATGGCCACGGTTGGGATATCTCTGGGTATAGGTAGAATATAATCTGCAGTTAAAATATCTAATGTCTATTGATTTTTGGAGTGGGTTGACTTTCATCAACAAAATCACTCTGTTATTACCAATATTATGTGTCACATCTTCAGTTCTTTAGCAAAAAATAATCCAACTAGCTATTCTGAAATCTCCTTTTTTCTCTTTTTTTTACAGAAAAACCGGAAAGGTTATTTCCAGTTTCTGCGTGATCAAGAATTGGAGGGTTTAACTGATTTCATTTCACGGTTCATTGATTCTCGGTTAGATTTGCAAACAGTAAGTTTCTCTTCTTAATAACTGCTCACAAACACCCTAATATATACTAGGGCATCTGTTTGGGTCATCAATTAGTTAGTTCTTATTCAGACAGGTTGATTGGGGTGAAGGTGAGGACCATACTTTTCTCATACATTCTAATTTTGGCAGTTTCTTTGTTTGGATGTCATTTTTAACACCAACTACTTTACACAGTATACTGGCACCAGCACAAGAGAGGTTGTCATTTCCTCAACAGGCTAAAACTAATACCAAACACTTTACAGAGTGTATTGGCTGCTTTTGACGTGGCACCATCACCAATGCTTTTTACATCAATTTGTTGAATCAATAAATTTATTCCAGATAGAGTAATGAAGGCAGAAGGTGAAATCTTTAGCAAAACCAGTATTTACAACTTGAGAGAAATTTTACCTGCATCTTTTTTGGTAATTTTTTTTTTTTTTTTTTTTCAATTAAAACTAAGCATCACTACTTCACAATTCTTGAACCTCTAATTTTATTAATGCTATTGCTACTAAATATTTAAATATTTCAAGCTCTGTAAATTATCCATTTAGCATTCAAACCAGCCGTGTCCACACCAAAATTCTGCCTATTTTATAGTGAAACTGGTGAGATCCAGCCTCTCACACTTCGACCCTTCAATGTTGTTCTAAAAATAAACAATCATGTCATTGAAATTTCAAAGGTACAAGATAATGTATGATTAATTGAAAACAACGTGAATAAGTGAGGATTACATTTGACAGGATAATCTGAATGCCAAAGGGTTATGGGTAAATACCATGGGTATTCAATCAGTTTTTGATTAACCTTTATGACCAAGTCCCTCTTATTTTGGACAGCCATTTATTGAAACCATTTCTTCATTTTATTTTGTTTTAGAAAACTGAGTGAAGAAGAAAGCTTGCACCACACCTGTCCAGTGTTTGAGTACCACTTTTTCTACTACAGTTTTAATGCCACACAAAGCAAACTCCAGCAATAATTGGTCAATCAATTCCAAGTGCCTTACCCATCATGCTGTGATTGATCTATTGTTAAAATCTTACATTGAGTTACCTGTGCATCAATATCTCTATTACCATACTTGAACACAATCAGTGGTCAAGTAATTTTCCTCTTCATAAAATGGGAGCTGCTGTCTGGGTACTTTGATGCAGGTAACTCATTGTGCCCAGCCTTTCACTCTGTGTCAGTCTAGCTGAGTATCTAAGGTGCTCAGTGAATGGATGAGTGTATTTGATTGAAAGAATTTGATGTAGATTAACAATAAAAATTGTTGATTGTTGATGAAATGCATGAGAGTCTATGTCCAAAGTAGGATAGTACACAACCAACCAAAGAGGAAGGGCTCTATGTGGTTGTATGATTAACAGCTGCTAGAAATAACAACAAAGTGTCCTTCAAGTCATAACATCTTACCAACTTGAAAAATGGGAAGACTCATTAGTTACTTCTGTGAGACCTGTTCAGGCAGTTATAATCAAAGGCATTCATTTAAGTTTTTTTTTTTTTTTTTTTTTCAGACTACCCAATATCTAAGAGCGTTTGATTTTAGTGAGATTCAGTTGCTATTTCTAACAGGTCGCTTGACTCCATAGAGAAGGGCTCTCTAATTAATTTGTAATGCAATATAATCTACCACTTTAAGTTGTAGTTGCACTATTTTACTGATCAGCAGTTCATTACTTAAGAGTACTGAATTCAATAGTTCAAGAGTTACCATAAGAAAATGGGAAGCTTGCAAACTATTCTGAGCAGGGTTTAAGTCTTGTTCACTTGGGTACTGCACAAAGTGATGATAAACACTTGAGCAATGAACCATGGAGGTCTGTCAAGTGTGGACTGGACTATCTTGCGAGCCGACAATCTTTTTGTATTCAAGAGCAGTAAATAATTGCCGTATATTTTGGAGTCCCCATCCCTTCAGTTCTATGAACACCACTTGCATGCAGCTGCTCTTGTTTAACCATTTTTCTGTGTCGAACGTTTCACAACACAGTGTAGTTTAATTAATGACTCCTAATTTATTTAAAATCCTGTTTGAATTATGAGGGCCATTTAAAAAAAAAACACAAGCACAGCAGTGACTGGTGAAACTTGGCTATATAGAAGAATTGGGGGGACAACACGATAGCAATGATACAATGATGACAGGATTAGGGAGCTAGAAATAAGCATAGGGCTTGAAAAAGAGGAAATGTGAGGAAGAAATGTAGTTTGGTTTGTTGGGGTAAGGTGTGTGAAATTCTTTCTTTATTATTATTCCAGGTGGGTGGAACACACGACACTCTTTGATCTCTTTCACTGTAGATGGCTTCGCAACTCAGTGTAGTTTAATTAATGACTCCTAATTTATTTAAAACCTGTTTGAGTAATGAGTGCCATTTTCAAACACACATACACTGTTATATTGTTTTTTGTTTGTTTGTTTCTTTTTGGTATTTTATATAATTGTGTGTCTAAGAATTTTATGTATTGACTGACTTAGTCATCAACACTTTGTTCCATTGTATATGTAGCCATGCAAATACTGGATGTAAACACACACACACACACACACACACACACACACACAGACACACACACAAGGTGTTGCTGAAAAGTTTCTGGCTTTAAAGAATATCATGAAAGGCCTCGATGGAGACCCAACCTTCCAAGATCTTTTTCAGGACTTAGGAAAACTGAGGGATTATTGCAATAAGTGTGCAAATCTGAGAGGTAAATATGTTAAATAAAATGATAATTAACTGATCCGCTTGCATTTTCTTTTACCTAAAGTCAGGAATTTTTCAGCACCCGCTTTGTTCATATACATCAATCGTAAATCATGATGAATAATGGTAACCTTTTAAAACCCACATATACCATTAGATTCACTTTGCAGGCATTTCTAAGGTATCCTATGACTTGAACTGTGTTAGTGACCTGCTTGCATATCTCTGACAAAATCTTTTGACACTATTATAGTCCACACAGTTCTAAGTGGGTAGCCTTGTGAAGGACAGGTGTTCCATCCAGGGTAAATGTTGGTCTGCCTGCTTAGGCATCATTCAAATGCTACAATAATACATGGAAACGCATTGTGACCAGCTGTGTATAACATCCAGTAGTCTAGTTGATGTTTGTATAAATATTTACTCTTTTATACTTATTTATATGAACATGTGTGTATGTGTGAGTGTGCATAAAATCTAAAAATGTTATAAAATAAAATAACTGAAAATTTATCAAAACCATTTTTTCCTTTTGTTTTTTTGATTCATGTGTGTTGGAGTGAGTGGAATCAGGGATGGTGTTGGGGAAGGTTACATCACTTTGGCATCTGTTTTGTAGTAGTAAGTAGTAAACTAATTATTTTATCTTGGGATTTTTTTTTTTTTTTAAAGATATTCAATATGGTGTTTTTTGCAAAATGTACATAAAAAAAATATATTAAAAGGAAAAAAAGAGAAAGAACCACCAGAAACAATTCATAGTTAAAGGCCGAATAACAGACATGATTTTAATTTGTTAACAAGTGTTCTGTTTGGAATTCCTGGCAATACTCTACAGCATCGAATCGGAATTCAGAGAATGCTGGAATAGTATAGGAGATAGGTTCAGTCTACTCCATGTTTTGTTTCTCCTTATATCAAAACTATGTGAATATCTTCTTAATGTGTCAGAATATGTGGGTTTACGTGTTTTTTTTTTTTTGTGTTGTTTATTGCATGTGATTGTGTGTGTGTGTGTGTGTATACAGAAAAGTTGTACAAATTATTCCAATTGTTGTTTTGTAAATAACCATATTAACTTCAACCATTCCACCCTCGTATTCATTACTGCCAATCACTTTGTTTACATGTGTGTGTATGTGTGCATATGTGTTTATGTATGTATGTGTGTAAATAAGTATTGTTTATCTGTATATCAGCTTTATATATATATGTATATATGGACATTTGTAGTGTTGTTGTGTACATGTATCTCTCTCTCTCTCACAAGGCCACTTGGGGCACCATCTTGAAGGGTTTAGTCAAAGATATTGACCCCAGTCCTTATTTTTTAAAATCCAGTCCTTATTCTATTGGCTTCTTTTGTTGAGCCATTAAGTTACAGACATAAACAAACCAACAGTGGTGAAAGTCAAACACGTGTGTGTGTGTATGTATGTATGTGTGTGTATGTATATATATATATATATATATATATATGAGGGGCTTTTTTAAAGTTTTTCTTTACTAAATCTACTTATGAGGCTGTGGTCGGGGTGTTCAAGGTGTCACACAGTGGGACTGAACTGAAAACCATGTTATTGGGAAGCAAACCTCTTGCCACACCTGTACCTATAAATTTCAATTCAGTTTGGTTCCTATCAAATTACTGGTACCAGAGTTGAACCACCCTTGTTTGGGGTACCAAATTCCCTAAGGTTCACTTTTGGTTCCCCTCTCTAGAAATTGTACCACCCAATGATAGTCCAACCTTCACTATTTTGTTGCTCTGAAACCACCAAACACCATCAGGGTTCTACTGCAGGAATCTCTACTAAGCATTTGTGCCCTACATAGTCCATAAAACCAAATGTAAAATATTATTCAAAATAATTAACAGTGTCAATAATGAGTTGTTGAGGGGGCTAATACATGGTTGCTTAACCTGCCAGAAATATCTGCTATATCTCTCTCAAACACACTTTACTGGCTTAGGAGAGTATATGGTGGATAATGTAGTCCTACATGCATTGTGCCTGGGAAGAAAGATGTCTGGAACAATTGTAACTAGGCTTGACTTGGGGCTAAAAATCAACAATAACAACAAGGAGTCCTTTGCATGGTCACTCAACATGCTAGAAATAATAGCCTTATTCTTTAATCTCATTAATTTAACCCCTATGGATGCCAACTTGCCTGAGACCACCCTTGGTTCTGTGATAGATATTGCCTGTTTTAAAGTGATCTAAATTCAAAGCTTCTATTAGTATTTCATGTTTTAAACAACAGCTTAATAATACTGTTCTGTAATTTTGAGATGGGGAATTCTGTAGATTATTTACATTGGTAGGATTTTGAGCCCAATCCTGGGTTCTCATTCCTAAGTTGTTTTTTTTTTTTTTGTTTTTTTTTTTTTTTGCTGTTATGCAGTCCATATGACATCAGGAAGGCATTCAAGAGTAATAGAGCACTTCGCAAATATCGCCTTCAAGTAGAACCACCAGGAGAAGAGAATATGACCAAAGACTGCGTGTAGTCCATCCCATGCAGTTATGGTAGGTTATACAAAGGTGAAACATGCCACCCACTCAAAAAATGTAGAGGAACATTGTAAAGCTGTGACACGAGGTGTTGAAAAATCGGGTATAGCTGATCATGTATGGAAAAGTGGAGACCACCTTCCCCTGTGGAATGAAATTAAAATAATAGAGAACGCCCCTGGAAAATACGAAAACTAAAAGAGGCAACACATATGCTAGGGCACAATAACTTCCTAAGCAGACCCAGTGCAGATACGAGTAGAATATGGGAACCTGTATCAAGGAAGGATGCAAAAATATTAGGTCTATAAGCCCTAAAATTCACTCTATGACTTAGCGGTTCGGCAAAAAAACCGATAGAAAAGTACTAAGCTTACAAAGAATGAGTCCTGAGGTTGATTTGTTCGATTAAAGGCGGTGCTTCAGCATGGTTGCAGGCAAATGACTGACACAAATAAACGAACGTGTGTGTGCGTATTTAAGAATCTGTGATGGTATTTATGTTTCTGTATTGATATTTATCCCCACCAACATTCGTTAATGTGTTAGCTTGTTTTCACCCCCGTTACTTAACAGTTCGACAAAAGACCGATAGAATAAGTATCAGACTTTAAAAGAATAAGCACTGGTAAATTTGTTCCACTAAACCCTTTGAGGCGGCGCCTCAGCACGGCAAAAACATGACTGAAAGAAGTAACACACACACACACACATGGAGAGAGAGAGTTCAATTTACAGAAAACAAAAGGCGAAGTCACGTGAAGGAGCAACAAACAGATGTATTAGTTTAACGATCTGGAAGAATGGAAAAGTCTTTGATGTTTCGAGCCTACGCTCTTCAGCAGAAAGGATTGAGAGGGAAAACAATGGGGAGAGAAATAAATGTGTAGGGATTAACGGTTTAACTTGATGCTATGTAAATGGAGTTACCAAATGATTTACAATTGTTTTATCATTATTCAGTACAACTAATCTTGCGTAATGCTGTAGCCATTCGGGCAACTATTGATTAATTTTTATGTGCTATGTAGGATTTCTTTATAACACATGTTGAACATATGTCTTGAAAATTTCTTTAAAAATATGCTGACTGATTCTGAAATCTAAATAAATACGCAGCGAGTTGGGTGGTCTACATGATCACGTTTTTGTAAGAGAAACAAATGAATGCGAGAAACTGAGCAGATTAAGAAAATATTTGTATGATATACGGAATTTGCCATCTAAATCAGTAGTTCTCAACGGCGCCATTTGAACCCTGTGGGGCCATAAAAGATTTTGGGGGAGTCCACGCAAGCAAGATATTAAATTGGGGACCCACAGTAATATATTACGGGTCCATGAAAAAATTTTGCTTTTGATGTGTTTATTGCAAGAAACAGATTTCTTTCTCTAATGTTTTACATAGTTCAACCTACACAAGTCAATGTGCGAAAAGCAAAATAGAAATTTTTAAAAATATATATATAATACTAGTTTTTAAACATCAAAGGGTTATGGAGGTCTACTAGAATAAAATAGTAATGAAAGGGATCCATAGTTGAAAACAAAATGGTTGAGAGCCACTGATTTAAAAGCTTGTATGGAAGTTCTTTGCAAAATACTCTAATTTGAACGAAATACAACCTAGAAAATATTGACCCAGTGAAAAACCTGTTCAGTCATGGAAAGTACGAGAGGGTGCTGAAAAGTTCTTGGCTCTAAGGGTATCGTCTGGCTGGAGGCTCAACTTTCTGAGTTCTTTTTATAGGGCTTAGAAGAACTGAAGGACCGTTGCAATGAGTGTGTGAACCTGAGAGGGGAATACGTTGAATAAAATCATAGTTAACTGATTCTCCTGTATTTTCTTGTATCCAAAGCCAGGAACTTTTCAGCACCCCCTCGTATTATTTTGCCTGGGAGCAGTTGGCGATTGGTGATAGGAAGGACATCCAGCCGTAGAAAATCTTTCTCAACTAATTCTGTCTGACTCATGCAAGCTTGGAAACAGAGCATATTAAGCGATGATGTCTAAATGAATGCGTTTCCAGGATTGATCTGTTGATCAATTCGAAACCGTATTGGTCGCAAAGTAAGCTTCTTAACCAAACAGCCATGCTTGCATCTAAAATGGAGAACACTAACATGGCAGTATTGGGATGGTATACAAATATATATGAAGCGAAAACATATTTTGGCAACCTATTTGACAGTCGGCTAAATATACAAGCTAATTACTTAATTTCTGTTCGTTTAATTATCCCTCATGTTGTATATTTATTCTATTCCGTTTGCTAATAAAAATGTATTAAGATTATGTAAATAAGTAAATGTTAATAGTAACAGAACATAAACATGCTTTTGTCTTTGTTACTTTTTATGGAGGGTGGGTGTATTTTTCGTTCATTTATTTAATTAGTTCGTATCACGTGATATGTTAAGTCGTCATGTAAATGACAAGGGTCAGAGAACTGCCGTAAGACGATATTAGTTATATAAATAAATATATTTATAATACTTATATATGTGTGTGTTTATATACATAAGTATGTAAATATAAATGCACACACACACACACACACACACACACATATATATATATATATATATATATATATATATATATATATATATATATATATATATGTATGTATTATTCATAGTTATGTCTATCTATATACAGACGCATACAAATGAATATCTACGCGCATATATATATATATATATATATATATATATATATATATATATATATATATATATATATATATAAGAAGTCAGGACCAAAATCGTTCAAAGGGATGTTAAACATCCAAGTCCGCCGGTTCAATCCAAACAAAGAATATATATATAAAAAAAAACTATATTTTCAGTATTGGTATCTATATATATAAAAATGAGAATGTGTGTCTGTCTGTCTGTCTGTCTGTCTGTGTGAATCCCTAAAACTCGAGAACTACGCAACCAATTTCATTCAAATTTTACACATGCCTTACTTAGGGTTCCAGTTGTGTTATAGTCAAAAAAATTTTTTACTTCTTGCAGAGTTCGAGCCCACAGCAACATAATATCTCCTCCACTATTTAAGTATTACGTGTCAAAAGTAAAACAAAAACACTCATGTCAAATACTTTTACTTTAAAAATGAAATTATTCTACTAACTGAAACAATCACATTTCGATACTGTAATGACAGATACTTTCAGAGAGAGAGAGAGATGTATATGTATACATATAGATGTATATGTACACGTTATTCCACTAACTGAAACAATCACATTTCGATACTTTCAGAGAGAGAGAAAGAGTGAGAAAGAGATGTATATGTATACATATATATGTATATATACACGTATATGCATAGATATATATAGATATAGATCTATATGTATACATATGTGTAGATGTATATATATATATAGATAGATGTACATGTAATATGTACACATATATACATATATATACATGCATACGGATATCTATACATATATACACCCATCACACACAAACACACACATTAGTCATTTGTTTTCTTATCCAAAACTACGTCAAAAGTACTGAACGGATCTTTATGAAATTTGAAAATTATATTCTATGTATAACGGCCATAACTCCCATAAAAATTCATGTATTTTTGATGTTGATGAAATTTTAACCCGAACATAACAGATGAGCATTATTTGTAATTCAACGGTACAACAGTGTAAGACTACCCTTTCAGATATACTTACATTGTGATTTCTGCAATGTGGTGCATAAATTGTCAAGTAAATGAGACGCATCTTTGCCTCCATTGATTCACTTGCAAAGTGTTGAGTAAAATTATTTCATTGCAGACCTCCTTTGGGTCTTTTTATTATCACTGCGACACACATAGTCCCCAGTTGGTAACATTGATTTCAAGGCCCTCCTAGATGAGAGACTGGCATTCCACTTAATGTCTATGTTCCATGCTGGCATGGATTGGAGAGTTATTAATGTAGAAATATGGTATCGTAGCTACTAACAGTTGAGGGTTGCGTAGTCTAGACGGCGTTTTTAGATTTCATTATTCTCTTTAACCCGGGCAAAGCCGGGTATTTCTGCTAGTAATCTATATATATAAAAATGAGAATGTGTGTCTGTCTGTCTGTCTGTGTGAATCCCTAAAACTCGAGAACTACGCAACCAATTTCATTTAAATTTTACACATGCCTTACTTAGGGTTCCAGTTGTGTTTTAGTCAAAAAAGTTTTTAACTTCTTGCAGAGTTCGAGCACACGGCAACATAATATCTCCTCCACTATTTAAGTATTACGTGTCAAAAGTGAAACAAAAACACTCATGTCAAATACTTTCACTTTAAAAATGAAACTATTCCACTAACTGAAACAATCACATTTCGATACTGTAATGACAGATACTTTCACAGAGACAGAAGAGAGAGAGAGAGAGAGAGAGAGAGAGAGAGAGAGAGAGAGAGAGAGAGATGTATATGTATACATATACATGTATATGTACACCATTTCGATACTGTAATGGCAGATACTTTCAGAGAGAGAGAGAAAGAGAGAGAGATAGAGATATATATGTATACATATAGGTGTATATGTACACCATTTCGATACTGTAATGACAGATACTTTCAGAGAGAGAGAAAGAGAGAGAGAGATGTGTATGTATACATATAGATGTATATGTACACGTATATGTATAGATATAGAGAGAGAGAGATGTATATGTATACATATAGATGTATATGTACACGTATATGTATAGATATATATAGAGAGAAAGAGAGAGAGAGAGATGTATATGTACACGTATATGTATACATATATATATATATATATATATATATATATATATATATATATATATATATATATATATATATATATATATGCATACATGTATGTGTATACATATGTGTAGATGTATATATATATATATATAGATGTACATGTAATATGTACACATATATACATATATACATGCATACAGATATCTATACATATATACACCCATCACACACACATACACATGCACACAAACACACACATTAGTCATCTGTTTTCTTATCCAAAACTACGTCAAAAGTACTGAATGGATCTATATGAAATTTGGAAATTATATTCTTTGCATAACGGCCATAACTCCCATGAAAATTCATATATTTTTGATGTTGATGAAATTTTAACCCGAACATAACAGATGGGCATTATTTGTAATTCAACGGTACAACAGTGTAAGACTACCCTTTCAGATATACTTACATTGTGATTTCTGCAATGTGGTGCATAAATTGTCAAGTAAATGAGACGCATCTTTGCCTCCACTGATTCACTTGCAAAGTGTTGAGTAAAATTATTTCGTTGTAGACCTCCTTTGAGTCTTTTTATTATCACTGCGACACACATAGTCCCCAGTTGGTAACATTGATTTCAAGGCCTTCCCAGATGAATGACTGGTTGTTCTAAGACATTTATCGATTGTAAATTTTGTCTGCATAATTACCTATCGGTATAGTGGTCATTTGCAAACTCCAGAGGTGACACTTTCATTTCCCTTTACTCCAAACGTCACACGTTGTTATTTCAATTGGGTCATGCCCTTCCAATTGCTATAGATCCGTAATGCATCTTACAGCTATGCCTGTCTGGGATTGCAGCTACTTTGTTACCCGGTGGCAGGACAGCACACTCGACTTTTAAAATCCCGTTAAATTTAGCAGCATCCGAGATGCCTTCATGCAACATCACCAAAAGCTCAGATCAGGGGCAGGTACTTAAAAGGTGTCATCTAATTGTCTGGGATGAATGCACCATGGCTCACAAGAGAGCTTTGGAAGCATTAGATAGAGCCCTGAAAGACATCCGAGACTGTCACGCTCCAATGGGAGGTGTTACGCTTCTGTTGTCAGGTGATTTCAGGCAAACTCTTCCTGTCATTCCAAAAGGCACTAGAGCAGATGAGGTCCAAGCATGCCTAAAGTCCTCTACCCTGTGGCATCATGTTACTATCCTCACTCTTAACACTAACATGAGAGCTCAGCTACACGGCGACCAAATGTCCAAAAAATTCGCACAGGGCATTTTGACAATTGGTGATGGCAAGGTGCCTCTCGATGCTGCAGAAGAAATAGAAGTATGGCCATTTTGTTCTGTTGTTAATTCTGTAGATGACCTCAAACACAAAGTCTTTCCCAACTTTAAACAAAACTACCAAAATCACAATTGGCTATGTGAAAGAGCAATATTAGCTCCAAAAAACGTAGCTGTTACAAAAATTAATCAACACCTGATGCATTCTCTTCCCGGCAATCTTCAAACTTACAATTCTGTTGATACAGTTCCAGATACAAATGAAGTGGTGAACTATCCTCCTGAATTTCTCAATTCGTTGGAGCCTCCAGGACTACCTCCCCACATATTATCACTTAAAGTTGGAACGCCTGTTATGCTGCTCCTCAATCTGGAACCACCAAGACTTTGCAATGGAACACGACTCGTGATAAAGAAAATGATGTCACACGTTATCGAGGCTACCATTCTTTCTGGATGTGCAAAAGAGGATGACGTCTTTATTCCAAGAATTCCTCTTACTCCATCAGGAGCAGACATTCCTTTTACATTCAGAAGACTACAATTCCCCCTTCGTGTGACTTTTGCCATGTCCATAAACAAATCTCAGGGTCAAACACTGTCTGTAGCTGGTCTTCTCTTGGAAGAGCCCTGCTTCTCACATGGACAACTGTATGTTGGCTGCTCAAGAGTGGGCAGCAAAAAAAACCTATTTGTATATGCTCCACAAGGGAAAACAAGGAACATTGTTCACAACGAGGTGTTATAATCACAACAGCAAGAAAGTATGTACATGATCACCTTCTTTTACGAAACTTCATTGACTTTCATATATTTATATTGATATACATATATATACGTGTGATTGGGTGCGTGTGTGTATATACATCTCTATATATAAAGATGATGCGTAGTCTAGACGGCGTTTTTAGATTTCATTATTCTCTTTAACCCGGGCAACGCCGGGTATTTCTGCTAGTCAATAAATAAAGTATAAGGAAAGGAAAAGAATATATAGGTGTAGGCGAATTTTAATCCAAAGTTGGTACAGATCCGATAAAGATTCTACAAATTGTTTCCAAGCCTAAGTAATTCCAAAAACAAAACGAAAAAATAATCTTTTCGAAATTAAAAATAGGCGTTTCTTCAGGAATTCATTATTGAAGTGAATAGGTTCGACCACCAATATATATATATATATATATATATATATATATATATATATATATATATATATATATATATATATATATATATATATATATATATATATATATATATATATATATATATATATATATATATATATATATATTTTATATATATAAAGACCTTTAATAGCCCAGACAGGTCTTTATATTGTTTTTTGTTGGTCGAACCTATTCACTGCAATAATGAATTTCTGAAGAAAAGCCTATTTTTGGTTTCGACAGGATTTTTTTCTTTTCGCTTTGTTTTGGGAATTAATTTGGCTTGGAAACAGTTTGTAGAATTTTTATTGGATTTGTACCGACTTTGGATTAAAAATCGTCTACACCTATATATTTTTTCCCTTTCCTTATATATATATATATATATATATATATATATATATATATATATATATATATATCCTCGAATATAGTCCGCCCTTGAGTATAATACGCAGGTGATTTTTAGGGGGCTGTACCTCTTAAAAACCTAAACCTTGTGTATAATACGCACCGCTCCTCTAACTTGAATCAAGGAGGTCTACATAACGTCCTTGCTTTGTAAACGTATATACGGTAACGTCCTTTATTATTATTGTATATATAACATAATGCAAACTTGTAGCTTTTTTGTGCACTTTGCAGAAAATATAGAAATAACAGTAATAACGTCAGTGAAAAATAAATATTAATTAAATTGCCTTTACATATTTATCACTATCAGATACAAGCCTGACATCACAAAATGCGTCTGAATAAACATTGCCGGATAGCAAATAGAGACTCAGACGTTGCTTAGAAAATAGTTTTCATTTTTAACCTCGTATATAGTACGCACTAGGGATTTTGACCTTTAAATTTTGGGGAAAAATGCGGATTATACTCGAGGATTTACGGTATATATATATATATATATATATATATATATATATATATATATATATATATATATATATATATATATATATATATATATATATCTGTGTGTGTGTGTGTGTGTGTGTAATGTCGAAAGCGCCGGTTTGTCGATATCTATGGCTTCTGTAAATTACCGGTCATGATTGGAATGCATATTTCATTATAAGTTTATTTCTGCAAGTAGCGTGAAAACCCTGCCTTCTGGTGGCGACGAAGTCGTTGAAGGCGTGTTTGGCATCGTCTTGGTTTTTGAAGCATTTCTCACGCAGGAAGTTGTTGAGATGCTTGAAATAGTGGTAGTCGGTAGGCGAGAGGTCTGGTGAGTATGGCGGATGAGGCAGAGTTTCGTAGCCCAATTCGTTCAACTTCTGCAGGGTCAGTTGTGCGACGTGCGGCCGAGCGTTGTCGTAAAGAATTGGTCCTTTTCTATTGACCAATGCTGGCTGTTGTCGGAGACTGTGGGACTACTTTAAGAGATTTGATCAAAGCCCTCTTTCTTGGATCTACACGTTATCCTTTGCTTGCTTCAGTCATTGGACTACGGCCATGCTGGAGCACCGTCTTGAAAGTTTTAGTCGAACAAATTGCCACAGAATCGACCTTTAAGTTTGGCGCTTATCCTGTCCATCTCTTTTACCGGACCGCTAATTTACGGGGACGTAAATAAACCAACACCAGTTATCAAGTGATGGGTAGGGACAAACACAGAAATACACACATATGCGACGGGCTCCTTTCAGTTTCCATCAATCAGATTCTCTTACAAGGTATTGGTCATCCAGAGTCTATAGTAGAAAACACTTGCCCAAGGCACCATGCAATGGGACTGAACCTTAAACGACGTGGTTACAAAGGGAGCTTCTTAACGACAATACAGCTATATCTGCGCCTATATAGCAATAACAATTCCTTATTGACAATAAAAGAGTACGCTTATTTTAAATTACTATAACGCCGTTATAAGGTCACGAGCTGTCAAAATCAGAAGCACGCCGGACGAAATGCAGTTAAGCATTTTGTCCGGCGTGCTTCTAATTTATGTTCTGAGTTTTAAATCCGCCAGGGTCGACTTTGCCTTTCATCCTTTTGGGGGTTGATAGATAGAATAAGTATCTGCTGAGTACTGGAGTTTATGTAATCGAGATGGCTCTGCCTCAAAACTGCTGGTATTGTGCCAACATTTGAAACCAATAAAACACCGTTACAAGAAGGCTGTTGTTGTTTAACTTAATTTTGGAGAAAGGGCCCAGTCGATTACAGCGACTCCAGTACTCGACTGGCACTTGTTTTATCGGCCCTGAAAGGTAAAAGTCGACCTCGGCGGAAATTGAACGCAGAACTTAAAGAGCCGGAAGAAGTGCCAACAATTTTGCCGGTTTACCGCCATAATAATATTTCAAATTTTGGCACAAGGCCAGCAATTCCAGGCGACGGGGTACGTCGATTACATCGAACCTAGTGCTCTACTGGTTCTTATTCCCTCGAACCGGAAAGGATGACAGGAAAAGTCGACCTCAGCGGAATTTGAATTCAGAACTTGAAAAGCCGGAAGAAATACTGCAAAGCATTTTGTCCGGCATACCAACGATGAAGCTACGTCGCCGCCATATTAATAATAATAATTCTTTCTTCCCTTGGCACAACGCCTGCAATTTTGGAGGAAGGGGCTAATAGATTATAGCGATTCCAGGGCTCAACTAAGTACTTACTCTATCAACCCTGAAAGGTAAAATTTGACCTCAGTGAAATTTAAAACCAGAACTTGAAGAGCCGGAGGAAAAGCCGTTAAGCATTTAGTCCGACTTACTAGCGGTTCTGCTAACACGCTGTCTTAAAGAAAAACGAAATATGATAAAAGTAAAGAAAAAAAAGCGACAGGAATTTCGAAAAACGCGTTCCTCTTCACAGGTTTATTTTTGCATGTGATTAATAAATGTTACTTGAGCACAAACCATTTGGGTAGCTTGTTTTTTCTTCGATATTTTTTAACCCTGTTTTATTGCTCAACGCCTATTTGTTGCGATTAAAATTCTCTTTTGTTCGTCTTTTGGTTGGGGGAATCTTATTAAAAAAATACCACTTATATTTTCACATGTTTTTCAACTATTAATCTCGACTTGAATCCCACGTTCGTAAAGATTACATTCCAGTTTCTTAAAATAAAGATGATTTGAAAACAGCATAGAAATTTCTTCTACAATTGTGATTTTTCGTGTCGCTGTAACATTTAAAAATGTTAAACGGCTACTGCTCCGTTTTTTGTTTTTTTTTTTCTTAGGAATCGTTCAAAAAATATTAATTATTCTATTTATTTCTGCTACAGAAGAAAATATCCTCGTGTAATAATTTCTTTTCTTTAAATCGAGTTTCTGTATTCATTGTTTCTGAAATAATCTGTATAAGGGGATTAATGCATTAATAATTAACTAATCATAGCAACAATAACAAGAATTAGCAATCTCAATATTTCGTTACTTCGCCATACGTTTGAATTCTTGTTCCAACTTGGAGCTTCCGATATTTTTATTTTATTTTCATCTCTAATGATATCGTTTCCTTTTTTTTTTACACTCTCTCTCTCTATCCCATAGAAGATTAATTAATTAATTTCATTTATATTTTAGTATTGTACGAGAACGAACGCCCCCAAAACAAGGATGAAGTACTTTACTGGGAGACAATCTTGAACTACTTTATCGGGGAGCAAACTCGTTCTCCTGAAAGATTCTCTGCTCATGAGCGAGAAAATAATTCCGGTTGACGATTATTATGAACTGGACGCCTTAAACGGAGATTATTTTAGTTCATTTATTGTTTTTATTTATTTATTTATGTTTTGGCAAGAATTTAGCAAAACCTCTCTTGGTTGGATTTGGTGAATTTATTATTATATTTTCTTTGTGTGTGTGTGTGTGTGTGTGTGTGTGTGTTGGATTAGTGTTTAAACACTGTAAAATATATCAACTGAATTTAAGACCTCAGTCATTAACTCATAATTAAAACTTGAGTATAATATTAGAGTGCAATTATCATAAGCTGAACGGATTTGAACGTACACACACAAGTCGGGTAAAACTTATATATAAAGCAGAGCAACATACAGCAAAAAAAAAAGAGCAGATCTCAAAAATAGTCCATAATTTCCATCTAAGTTCTACAGCTGTTTCGTCGGTTAATATACATCACCATCAATGAAAATTACTTAAATGGTATATAAAGATACATAATTAATTTAAATATGATGAATAAACTATCTGATCGAGAAATAAAATTTATATGCGTATATATATATATATATATATATATATATATATATATATATATATATATATATATATACATGGAATGTTGTTTTAGGGTACAATATTCGTTAATTCTGCTAAAAAAATATTGTCTGAAACACTGAAGTGCTGCTTTAAATCTAAGCACAGACCACCCAATAAAGTAATGTGAGTAGACGTTAATATAATCTATTGCAAATACAGCATTTTTTTAAAGCATGTATTTTTCAACAGCTAAGAGTGTTTGATCAAAATCTTTTCAAGCTGTCTCTAGCTATCTTCTACTAATTGCAGAGTGAGGAATTACTGATCTTGGAGTCAGAGATTAAATTCGGTGAACATACCTTTAACTACATTGCTCGCTTGTGAGCATTATTTTCAACTTAAGGTCTATTTCGTATAGCCAACATTCCGATGACATTAAATTACATTTTATCTTCAAACCATATTCTCTCTCTCTCTCTCTCTCTCTCTCTCTCTCTCTCTCTCTCTCTCTCTCTCTCTCTCTCTCTCTCTCGCTCTCTCTCTCTGCCCTTCCCTCACACACATACACACACACATAGATAGATAGATAGATAGATAGATAGATAGATAGATAGATAGATAGATAGATAGGCAGGTATAGTTTGACCGAATGGTTAAGAAACCTGTTTCGCAATTACAAGGTCCCAAGGTCGATTTCACAGCGTGGCATCTTGGACAAATGTTATTTTTTATAGCCTCGAAGGCGGCGGGCTAGTAGAATCATTAGCTTGCCGAACAAAATGCTTAGTGGCATTTCGTTCGTATTTTTGTTCTGAGCTCAAATTCCACCGAAGTCGACTTTACTTTTCATCCTTTTGAGATCGATAAAACAAGTTCCAGTTGTGTCCTGGGAATCAATGCAATCGGCTTACCCTTGCCTTCAAAATTTCAGACCTTGTACCTTGTAGCAGAAAGGATTATTGTTATTCTGAAGGTGTCGAGCTGGCAGAATCGTTAGCGTGCTGAACAAAATGCTTAGCAGAATTTCGCCCATCTTTATGTTCTGAGCTCAAATTCCGCTTGAGTCCTAGAGTCGATGTAATCAACCTATCTCACCCCCATTCATCTGAAATTGCTGGCCTTGTGCCAAAATTTGAAATCATTATTATTGTTTTTATCATCATCATCATTAATGTGTCGAGATAGCAGACAAAATGGAAGAAAACGGTTAGCAGTGTTTCTTCCGACTCTTCATTTTCTGAGTTTAAATATTACCAAAATCAACTTTAACTTTCATCGTTTCAGGGTCGTTAAAATACGAAACAGTCGAGAACTGGGGTCAATGTTATTGACTAGCCTTCCCCACGAAAAGATTTCTTTGCGGGTAGCCAGTGACTTCAGTTCTTATACAGAAAGCAGCAAACAAAATATTTGCTGATGTATCTCTGGTTCATCAAAAGGGAATGAAATCACTATATGTATACGAAGCATCGAGGATCAATATAGTGATGTGTACGTCTTTTATACATGTATTCTACATACATACATAGATAGATACATACATGCATACATACATACATACATACATACATACATACATACATAAATATGCGGCACGATTTTGTTGTAAAAGCAATCTACAATGCGACCTGCAAAAAAGACTGTCCTGAAATAAACTTAGAAAATCCCTCTGTTATGGAATACATTCATGAACACCAACTCAAGGAATACTGGTAGAATATTCCCATCAGAACGTCTGTCAAATGTAAACATAACAGGCCGGATATTGTTGCTTGGAACACAGGGGCAAAAGTATGTACCATCATAGAAGTCAGCTGCCCCGCAGATATAAATATCTCTGAAAATTAAAGAAAAAGAGGATATCTATGGACAACAGCTTTGAAACTTCTAGCTTCTATATCCAGACTATGAGTTTATATTCATACCAATAATAATTGGAGTACTAGGTTTTGTTAGTAAATGCTTAAAGGAGAATCTGGATAAACTGGGATTTTCAGAAAGAGAAATCGACCGGCTAATTCGTACATTACAAGTACAACCTGTGAGTGGAACAGTAAAAATATGCAAGACTTTTTCAAGTTCCAAATGTGAATTTGTCTGTGTTAACTACATCCCGAATATAGAGCCTTGTATCTTTGTTGGAAACCGGATCCCTCTTCAGTGGAAGATCTATAATAATTTAAAAAATAGAAGAGACATACATACGTAATACATATACTTATATTTGTATACTTATAAAATGAAACCTCGGCTTACGAACTTGATTCGTTCTTGAAGGAAATGTTTGTAAACCAAAGCCAATTTCCCATAAGAAATTCAAGAGAAGGCATGGTAAATTCAAGCAGGGATGTGCACTGAATGAAAGCTAGACAACAACTGATGCTCTTCTGCTAATACTCTCAGCTTGTTGCCGTTTTGCGTGTTCGTTACTCGAGACCCCGTTCGTAACCCAAGACGTTTTATGTTCCAAAACTTGTCCATAAACCGAGGTTCCATTGTATATATACACATATACATATAAATAGACTCACATACGCACACGCGCGCACACACACATGTATATTTGTGTCTATGTGTGTAAGCTCATTTAGTTAGGATGGAACTGGGAGGGCAGTGACCTTTGCATACTCACCTTGAATGGTAAATTTGATGCAAATGCTATATATGTTTATATACCCCACTTGATTCAAGATATTCCTTAACTTCTACAGATGGCTTATTCAGAAATGACTATCGCATGATATGTAGTGGCAATGTAGCCACGTGAGCTATGTATTAGGCAACCAAATAATCAACTAGATATATTCCGTTAGTACTGGGAAGAGTGTAGTTACGAAAGTGTAGTTAGCTGCCTTCGTAGAGACATAACTTTGAAAGAAGCAGAGCCAACCCAAAATAAATGACAGAAATCCAAAATTGCCCAGGTTATATACACTCGCAACCGCAAAGCACTAAGCTACGAGATGTTAGATCTTTTGGTTAAAACACATGCATATGCTCACTCATATATATATATGTATATGTGTATATATATATATATATATATATATATATATATATATATATATGTAAATATGCATATATGTAATTGAATATATATGAATATATATATATATATATATATATATATATATATATATATATATATATATATATATATATATATATATATATATATGTAAATATGCATATATGTAATTGAATATACATGAATATATGTATGTCATGAATAGCTATCAGGTCATCATCATCATCATCATCATCATAGCCACCAGCTGGAAATGTTACCCGCGGTATATTGACGTCATATCCAGATAATGATTAATCTCTCGCTCGCTTCGCCATGTACATGAAACTGGAGATAAAGCAGCGGCTCTCGTGGACTCTTCGTGGCCTCGTAAGACATTAAAATCTCATGAATCAACGGATATTATTACAAATATATCAGAGAAGGCTTCAGAATTCCAAATCCACTTGAATTACTTTCATGTTTTTGCTTGCACCAACGGCTTATTTAATGTTATAGAAGTGTCAGTTGAGCTTCTCTCCATTAAACGTCTGGCAATGAAGAATTTGGATTAAACACAAAAACTAGTGTTATATATAAAAAAAAATCTAATGTCATTAAGGTTGTTTAACACCAGGTCAAGTCAATGCTTAGATGAGCAGGCCTATGATTGATGGCATTCCAGCCGTGACTGTCAGTATCACTTTTTTCTCTCTCAGATATTATCTAAGATTACATTATCCAGTGTGTACTTGTTTTTTTAAAGATTGTATGATGTAATTTAAAGAAAATTCGACAGCTATTTCTAGTAGATCGAGTGGCTGCAAAACGGCTCTCTTTTTAACTCAGCAAACAGTTGTTTAAATTGGAGAGATTTAGCAATGTTTATTTAAGGCTTTGCTCAAAGCTTTAAAGTAAATTTATCTCAACCGTTGGTTCTATTATTTAAATTATTAATATTTAATGAAACTCACTCCAACTCAAACACACGGAATGTTAAATGCCAAGACATCATCATTATCATCATCATTATTATTATTATTATTATTATTGAGTGAGAGAGCAGTGCATGCCATCAAAGTGACACTGGGGTAAAATATACGAAGCCCATTATACCCATCATGACTGCCCGTCTGATAAGGGTACACCAGGTACATGCATCACAAACATATGTACACGACATGATGATCTCATATCAAGATAAACAGCGCATGACCTCGCAGGTGGAGCCCAGTTAGAATTTTCTTCAGGTCGAGTAGCCCATCCCGCTCAAAAGGTCCCTGAATAAGGTTTGTTTAAGGATGTTGAGCAAAACACCCATGTTTCCAAAGGTGAATTATTCAAACCCCAAATAATTCCTCTCAACACATGGCTATGATGCTCCCCTACTACTTCTGCTCATGATCAAATATGTACATATCGTCAGCCACCAAGGGACATGCTCAACTGGTTAAGGTCAAACAACTGACAAGCAAATCTGTGGTATTAAGCAGAATATTTGCTGTAGCCCATCTTTTTATACCAAGACAGAACAATGTACATGATAACACTTCCAATCAGTTCAGATCAGAATTATTATTATTATTATTATTATTATTATTATTATTATTATTATTATTATTATTATTATTATTATTACTTTCATTTCACTTCTCACAGCTCTTGATTTCACTTAATTCTGTAAGAGCAGACAATGACCTGTTGTCAAGGATCCCGCAGGGTCCCTTTCCACGATACTTAACACCCAAGATCCTCGCTGTCCCCAATAAAGCAGTTTTCTGAGCATGTTCTACTCTCATGTCAATCCCGATTTCGCCAACAAATTTCACAAATGGTTCTTAATGCTCCCAGCGCCCCTACAACTACTGGGCTGATAGTTACTCCCTCATACAATTTCACCTTTTCGTAGCTTGTGCTTTTCAGTCCTTTCTAACTTTTTGTCACCCATTCGTGCATCGACAGATATCGCAATATCTGTGATCTTGGTTTCATTCTTCCTCTTATCCAATTCGGCAATGTCTGATCTTCGAGCATTAATTACTGAGTCACACTGAATTGTAAAAATCCCATAAGATCTTTTACTCATTATTCTCAGTGATGCCTTCTGGTTTATGTTCGTACCACTTCTGTGTCTTTTCAAGACCGTATTTCTCACATAATGTCCAGTGAACGATCTTAGCTACATTATCATGCTTCATTTTTATACTCCTTTTGGGCCTGTTTGCTGCACTCACTCACAATATGTGAGATTGTTTTGCTTTTACTACCACACACACAACAACAACAGCAACAACAACAACAACTACTACTACTACTACTACTACTACTACTACTACTACTACTTATTATTAAGGCAGCGAACTGGCAAAATCGTTAGCACGTCGAATAAAATGCTTAGCGGCATTTCGTCTGTCATTACGTTCTGATTTCAAATTCCGCTGAGGTCAACTTTGCTGTTGATCCATCTGGTGTCAATAAAATAAGTAACCATTGAGTACCGGGGGGGGGGGGTCGATGTAATTGACTGGGCCCCTCCCCACCCCATAACTTTCAGGCCTTGTATCTTTAGTAGAGAGGATTGTTATTTTTCATTCTAAATACACACCAAGATCGGAAGTACTCCACGGACTTAGCAAAATCTGTGAAGTCCCAATGAGACACAGAATGTATTATCGACCCCAAAAAAGAATCACAAATGGACGAATCAATAAGCTCCGTGTCCCAGCTATCAAAAGTTGTACGATTTGTACATCGTCAGTTGTTTCATGTTATATTTTTGCTAATCTTGGAGACACTTGACTCTCAACGATTCATCCTAGCTGGTGCAAATTGGATAAAATGTTTTGACAGCGTGAATGACTAACTGCAGAGAAATATTCGTTCAATTTTCTGTATTCTCATTTTATACTTCATTCCATCTTTAATGGTTATATGGTTTACTTTCGACTCAAAGACTCTTGAAAACAAACAAGAACGTTTTAGTCTTAGCTAAAATGTCTTGCGGAATAAATTCCGTTGCTCTGTGTTCGAATCCCGCTGAGGTCAACTTTGTTTTTCATCCTTCAAAGGTCAATCAAGAACTGTACCAGTCAATACTTCTCTCTCTCTCTCTGTTTCTCTCTTTCCTTCCTCTTTCTCTCTCATTCTATCGGAATTGGCTACGGGCCGCAGGAGACTATAGACAGCGTTCTTTTCTTGAATAGAAAAGAAATGAGCGAGGTTTTAATAGCCTCTTGACGGACTGATATACAGTAGGTGCTCCAGCATGACCGCAACTGCATGCTTGAAAGGAGTAAAAGAGTAAGACAACAACTGCATCGGAACATCCGAATATTGGACTCGGGCAAACATTTCAATAATGACAACATTAGCATTATATTATTAGAAAATATACACTAGCGACGGCGTCTGTATTAATACCGGGTGGGGGGGAGTAATCTTTATCCCCCCCCCCACTAAAACTTCCCTGCGGTAGATACTATGAGAGAAGCTCTCGTATCGAGTTTTTGGTGCAAAATGCATTCTTGTTTATATCTCTAGAAGGGAGATAAATCCCCGCTACCGCCAGCGCCAAGACCACCATATCACGTGATTTCGACATTGTTAGAAAGTGATGTGGCAGAAACGAAAGATGGATTGATCGATGAGCCAAAGTAAAAGGTCTTTATGTGGCCACAAAATCCGTTAGAAATAGCAGCCATTTCTGGTTAAGATCTATTTTTTTCCTTCAACCCTAGGATCCATAAGTCCGGTTAACCGGTTTCTATGAGAAATAAGTAACCAAGATCACAACATTCACCTTAGAGTGTTTAAGTTTCCTTCCTTTATTTTAAGAATTCAAATCTTGCACGGATCCACTTCAGTTTTGGATCAGGCTGATTCGGCAAAGGACAAGATATATACTAAGATTGATTTACTCAGTAATACATCTTTGTGTTTGTTTTTTGTTTTCTTTTTCCTTATAGTAGTAGTAGTAGTAGTAGTAGTAGTAGTAGTAGTAGTAGTAGTAGTAGTAATGGTAATGGTGAAGGTTAAATCGAGCGAGATTTAAATCCAGAAAATCGAGAGACGAAACTAAATACTGTTGTACTTAGTTCTGTGTGCCACCATTTCTGCTTCTTCCCCACGTTTCTTATAGTGTATATATATATATATATATATATATATATACATATATATATATATATATATATATATATATATATATATATATATATATATATATATATTATATATATATATATATATATATATATATATATATATATATATATATATATATATATATATATATATTATATATATATATATATATATATATATATATATATATATATATATATATATATATATATATACTACATATATATACTATATATATATATATATATATATATATATATATATATATATATATATTACACCACACCAGTGTTTCTTAGTCTTTTTTTTTCAGTACATTCGCCCTTTACTCGTTCATCATCTCATTGCCCTGCCCACCCCATACATTTATATAATTCAAGAAAATTAATCTTCTATACAACACAATTTAATACATAACTTTAACAGCAGTTTAGTAATTTTATACTAACAACTTCATATTAGCTTCTTTTTTTTTTTTTTTTTTTTTTTTTTTTTTAATCAGTAAAGGCAAGTGGCCTAGTGGTTAGAGTGGTTGCGCTCATGGTCGCGTGATTGTGATTTCGATATCCAGACCGGGCAGTATATTTTCTTCTTGTGCAAAATACTTAATTTCATGTCGTTCCAATTTCACTAAACTATGAATGAATAACACTGGGACGGACTGATGTTGTCTCCTCGGTCACTTATATTCCGTGAAAACAAGGCAGTCAGCTCTAAGAGACCCGAGACAGAAATGTCCAGGAGTTGATGAGGCTTAAAATCATTATAAAAGAATAAATCAAATGCAGTGTGGATAATGGTTTCTGATTTAGGTGCATAGATCCTTGTACTAGACTGTTACTTTATTTTATTGACCCCCAGAGGAATGAAAGGCAAAATTGACCATGATCAGATTTGAACTTAGAATGCAAAGATCCGGGAGGAATACCGCAAGATATTTTTTCCGCCTCCATAAAGCTCGCTGCTGTTAATGGTTTCTGATTTAAACACAAGACCATCAAAATTTAAGACAAGAGGTAATTCGATGTCATCGATTCTAGTTCTTCGACTTGTACTTCATTATATCGACTCCGAAGGCTGATATCGTCGGAATTTGAACTCAGAACGTAAGAAAAAACAGATCAATGATAACAAATTTCAGTTTAAGAACAAATTTCCCAAAGGAATTACTAAATTTTCTTCTGGAATCCCGAAGGAAAATACCTCCCCAAGTTAAGAATTATGGCGTTCTTCGTAGTTAAGGCTTTGAACAACCTTCTCATGAGCCATGATTTTAAATTTATTGCCAGTGTTTCGATTTGTTTCTAGCAAGATCATTTTACTTCACACGCTTGTTTGTATCGATGTCATGCATCAATATCAGGTCTTCGGCAAAAAGAACTCGTAAGATGGTTTTCGAGTCGCCGTTGAAACGTAAACGGTGAGCTTGTGGCTGAACAAATAATTCGCAAGTAAGCTACGACAGCGGTTAACTGATCTGCAACAATGGATAATAAAACTAATGCGAGTATAAGCAGCAGATAACGACAGAAACTGCTATCATTGCGATCGTCGAAACCCAATGCTGATCCGTAATTATCGCTTGATTTCTTGGGATAAAATATATTATCTCTTAATATATTACTTTCAGAAAATGGGTGAGCTAGCAGAATCGTTAGCACGCCGGGCAAAACGCTTAGCGGCTTTTCCTCAATCTGTACTTTCAAAGTTCAAATTCCACCGAGGTCCATTTTGCTTTTCATTATTTCGGATTGATAAATTAGTATCGGCTGAGCACTGGGATTGATGTAATCGATTTCCTCTATGAAAACTGCTGGCCTTTTGCCAAAATTTAAAACCTTTATATTACGTTCGGAAAATGGGCAAGCTGGCAGAATTGCTACTGCACCGGGTAAAATACTGAGTGGCATTTCTTCCGCCTCTATACATTCTGAGTTCAAAAGCCGCTAAGGTAAACTTTGTCTTTCATACCTTACTTCTGTCGATAAAATGAGTACCAACTGAGCATTAAGTTCAATGTAATCAATTTTCCCCTGCTTCTAAAATTTTGGGCTATATGCTAAAATTTGAAACAACGTATTATGTTCAGAGAAAGCATATTTAAGTGTAGAATGTAATGCAGATACATTGCGACGATAGACTTGCTAAACTCTATTTGAAAAAAGTTCTCTGCTGGCTGAATCAAAAGACTGACCGACAACCAGCCGTGTGGAAATTGGACGGTTCATATTCTCTCATTAGGTCTTCTTTCTGAGTTCAAATGCTGTTGGGTGTGGCTTTAGTTTTCTCACTACTGCAAATTAAGGACAATGCATTTGCTTTGTATGTAGAAAGGTACATAGCACTCAATGTACCAATCTATCAGCTATACTGTTTTGTCCAGGATCTACCCCAGTTGAAGAAACATATTATGAACGACGTTCTAATTGCGATCATTTCGTATTTTCTCCAGATATAGTGCATTTACGACTAAATTATCAAACGTGTCCTTTTTACGTCTAAAAGATATGATAGTGTGTATGACAGGTCATCTAGCTGCTATTTCCAGCTAGTCAAGCTGTCCTTATATTCTCTCGTTGAGAGTGTACTACTAATTCGCCATGACCAGCGTACTGACACTTAAAAAAGTCTGTCGTATATTTATCTATGTGTGTGTGTTTTTGTGTCTGTGTTTGTTTCCCACCAATACAGTGTTGGTGTCTTTACGTCCCTGTAACTCGGCGGTTCAGCAAAAAATGACCGACAGAATATGTACCAGGCTTTAAAAAATAAGTACTACGGTCGATTCGTCGATTCGTCGATTCGTTCGACTACAATTCTTCAAGGCAGAAGGAAGTTATCGTATTCCATAGTTAGCGTACGCGTAGATGCCCAACGTCCGAAAATCGATCATTTATTTATTTATTTATTTTTATTTAATTTTATTTATTTTTTTGTGATCGTAATTGCAGATGGTCGTAAATCGCATAGGTCGTAAGGAGAAGGTGTATATCTCTGTCTGCTTACGATTACACAGGCACCTAAAGCGTGGCCGCAATCTAATGAGTGAAGCAAGTAAAAGATAAATTAAGAAATAATCTTTTTTTTTTTTTTGGAGCAGTCGATCTCGAAGTACATAAAGCTATAATAGCAAGTAAATATTGGATTGAATAACCTTTTAGCTTAGAAAAATTCAAAGGCTGCCTGTGAGAATTGAACCTACATCTGTACTTTATTTGTTGTTTTAGTCCTCACAATTAAAATCAGCGCTGGTGCAGTTCTGTTCTCACCCGTGACTTATATACTGTATGTTTTGCTCGTTCAAAGCATGGAGGGCCGATAGTACACCTCCTCGACTTACGACCGAGTTCCGTTCCGATTGACAGGTCGCAAGTCGTATGTCAGATTTATATTTTTCAACACTACTTTTATTCACACGCAGCTGGTGCTTGAAAGCGACTGAGTAAGAGACAGTGGCGGGCAGTGAGATGCCTGGGTCTGTGGGAGGCCTGCGTAGCCAGATGCTGCCATAGTTACCGTACGCGTAGATGCCCAACGTCCGAAAATCGGTCATTTATTTATTTATTTATTTAGATTTAATCTTTTGTGGTCGTAAGCGCAGATGGTCGTAAGTCGCATAATCGTAAGTCGCATAGGTCGTAAGGAGAAGGTGTATATCTCTGTCTGCTTACGATTACACAGGCACCTAAAACAATCAGCGAAATCATGGTACATGTTTCCAAGCCATACAGTAGCCTTAAATTTGTTTATATCCGAGTCAAACAGACATTCCAGCTGAAATCGTTTCATCTTTTAGGGGAGGTCATTTATACCAACTTTACCTAATTGTGTCCTTCAAGATTTTAACAGTGTGGTGTGATAACGAAGGAGATTTAGCTGCTATGTCTAGCGAGTCAAGTGACCATGTACAGGCTCTTTCGTGGTCTTGTTCAATTGTTAGTTCTGACAGACGAGCAATTTCACATCATCCGATAAAGTAATGTATTACAAGTTAAGAGAGATATGATCCTTTCTACTATAGGCACAAGGCCTGAAATTTGAGGGGACGGCGAAACGATTTCATCGACCCCAGAACACAATTGGTACTTATTTCATCGACCGCGAAAGGATGAAAAGCAAAATCGACCTCAGTGGGATTTGAAACCAGAATGTAAAGACAGACGAAATGCTGCTAGGCGTCTTGTCCGGTGGGCTAACGATTCTGCCATCTCACTGCCGTTTGGTTAAAAAGCGACATAATGTAAGAATGTTGTAAATAGTTTAATAAATAAATAAATAAATAAAATCCTTTGAAATCACGAACTCATCTTGTCGGGGGTTCACCTTCTTAGCTTCCTTAATAGAACATCTGAAATATCTACTTTTCCTCAGAGACTTGTAAATGTTTTGCAACTCTTTCTGTATTATAAACTTCACTTTGAACAACGAGAAGTGGGTAGAGGCTTTTTCTACGTAAGAAAAAAAAAATACACGAGAAAGTATTTAAGTGTAAGAAAAACGCACAAAATAAAAATTTTGCATAATACCCTTTTCAACACTCGTAAAACAAACCCCTGAACGTCTAGAAAGGTATACGCTACGTAAATATTTTCACATCTAATGGAAAGGACTCCAATGCCTATATATATATATATATATATATATATATATATATATATATATATATATATATATATATATATATATATATATATATATATCATACATGTAGATAAACGATTGCGTGTATATGAAGTGAATGTATTACCATTTATATATGCGCAAAAAAAAAAACGTTGCAGTTATTTCAGAGACGTGCTGTCTGGGCTGGTAAAATACACATTCTGCCTAGATTAAATCTGTAATAAGTTAATTATTGAATATTAAATTATATGAATATTAAATTAAGAAAAGTAAATGATTTCTAATTCCTTATAAAGTACGTGGAATTTAGTATTTAATTCAATAATTAACTAATCATTTGATGTTAGATAAGTTCAGTTTCTCTCTGCATTTCGCCCTCAGTGTATAGTGGGGTATGCGTAACGCTATTAACACCTACCACCGCCGTATAATAAGTAAAGCAGCAGAATTCATTAAATGTAGTGTCATGAAGACAGGAAATTTTCTGCTTTTGTTTAAGTATCACTACAGAGCAAAGCATATGAGCAACTGTGTTGCATTACGTGTGTTGTTGCCGATTCAGGGGAGTGTGGCTGTGTTGCTAAGAAGCTTGCTTCCCAGCCCTGTGGTGTTGGGTTCAGTTCCACTGTGCGATGCCTTGGACAAGTATCTTATACTATAGCCCCGGGCCGACCAAAATCTTGTGAGCGAATTTAGTAGATGATTTCTTCAAGTATAGTTCAATATGTAAGTGTGAGGGTGCGTATGGGTGCAGAATAGCCAGAAAATCTTGGAAAATGTTATAAAATTACAGATGTTTAGTCGCAGTGATTCCAAACATCCAGTATATTTATTCAGTAGAAAACAAATCACTGTGTCGAACAGACAACCGGATGTTGCGAAACATCACTGGTCACAATGCGCTTCCCATTGTTTTAACTTTCGAATGGCACTGAGGCAAGCAGGCCAATATTCCTCTTGATCAGGAGACTATTGCGTCACATGGTTACTCATTTACAGATCAGTGAACTGGAACAACGTGAAATGAAGTGTTTTGCTCAAGAACACAACATACCATCCGCTCTGGGAATTGACCCCATGATCCAGCCGAGCAAGATAGGGTTCCAAACTGGTGATGCAAATTCTAAGTGTTGAATCTCTTTCACAATTCACAATAATGATTTTTATTACTTATATTCTTGCCTCAGTTCATCTATTTGTATATATCTATCGTTACTTTTCATAAAAAGCCTTTACGTTTTTTGATTTCCAGTGTGTATTTTCGCTTATTTTTCTTATTTTCCCCTTACATTTCCACGAGTAGTTTCTATTTTCTTTTTGTAACATATCTCTATTATATATATATATATATATATATATATATATATATATATATATATATATATATATATATATATATATATATATATATATATATAGATATGTGTCGATAAGCCAACTGGAGGAGATGTTCTCCTGGGGCTAAAAGCAACAGTAACATCCACCCTTAGGGGTCAGCCACATTTAAATGGCAAATATACTTCACTTTATCGTGCAGTTACTGTTAACACCTCGGTCAGAGATTTAACATTGCTTGTTTTCACTTTTTCGATATCAGTAAGTAACTTCACTGGAAAAAGACTTTTATATATATATATATATATATATATATATATATATATATATATATATATATATATATATATATATATATATATATATATATATATATATATATATATATATATATATATATATATATATATATATATATATATATATATATATATATATATATATATATATATATATATATATATATATATATATATATATATATATATATATATATATATATATATATATATATATATATATATATATATATATATATATATATATATATATATATATATATATATATCATTAATAGTTTTTTAATCGACAGAACGCTTTTGTAACTTTCTGCTGATTAACCATCTGTCTATCTATCTCTCTGTATTTATTTCTCACTCATCAATAAATTAGTTTCCGATCGGAATCGAAGCATCTGCTTTGCTCAGAGTATCGTTATCCCCTTTCATGTTCCTTGAGTTTTATTGCTAATTTTTCCTTAATCAACATTTCTACGGTACTTGTCTTTTCGCTTTTTCATTGGTGTTTTTTACTTGTTGATGTAATGAAAAATTGAACGGAATCACTTATTTTCTTTCTGTTTTTGTTGTTTGTTTTAACGTTTGCCTCAGTTTTTTTTCATATCTTATGAGTAAGTTTGAGGATGTACGAGGATGTATGTATATATATATATATATATAATACAAAGTAAAAGGGATTACTAAATCCAGTCAGATACCCATAAAGCACTCAGTATTAAACGAATTTGGTTAGCTGTATCTAACAATCAGATACCTATAAATACAAGTAGAATTAACATCCAAGGTAATTCTTCATGTATGACAAGTAAACCTAGATATCACTCAGAAGAATCTCAAGAAATCCGGAGTATAAGACAACACGAATAAGAATACACCGAAAATTGTACAAAAAACAAAAGAAGCAACAAATAAGGTCTATTAATTTGACGCTCGGGAAAAATGAAAGAATCTTTGACGTTTTGAGTCTACTTTCTTCTTCTACAGAAGATATATATATATATATTCTAGCGGGTTAGATGTCCTATTATGGACATCTCTCTTATGTGTTTAAATGTACACAGTATGTATTTATATGAATAATATATAGTCTATTGACTTGTTTTTTTTCTCTCGCTAGACCATTGGTAGCAAATAGAATTTCTAAATTTTTTTGCTACCCTGAGATTTATTAATAATGAAATAGTGATTTTTTTGGCTAATTTCTGAAAGAAAATCGGCATTTTTTGTATTTGCTGCCAATAACAAAAAACCGCACATGCGCGGTAGATATGAATAGTTATAACATATAAGCACGGGTCATGTTTCTAAGTGTTGCCTCGTATTTATGTGTTAATCTTGACTTTCCTGCTGATGATAGCTGGCCTAGCAAATCATTTTATTTTGCTGAAAATAGCTTGAAACCTTGTGGTTTGGAGTTTAACTGCTCCTTCTAGCGGGTTAGATGTCCTACTATGGACATCTCTCTTATATGTTTAAATGTACACTGTATGTATGTATATATATATATATATATATATATATATATATATATATATATATATATATGTATATTAGTGAAGGCTAAGTCGTTAGGGTATTCAGCTGCTCACGATCACAAGGTCGTGTATTCGATCCCCGGTGACGCGTTGTGTCCTTGAGCAAGATACTATTTCACGTTGCTCCAATCCACTCACCTGGCAAAAATGAGTAGTATGTGTCATCCAAAGGGCCAGCCTTGTCACACTCTGTGTCACGCTGGATCTCCTTGAGAGTTACGTTAAGGATACGCTTGTCAGCGGAGTGCTCAGCCACATGCAAGTTAATTTCACGAGCAGGCTGTTCCGTTGATCGGTTCAGCTGGAAACTTCGCCGTCGTCAGCGACGGAGTACCAGTGATAGATAGATAGATAGTGCCTAAACTTTGAGTCAAAGCAGATCAATACGTTAGGGCGCCAGTTACAACAACGACGACACGCCACTGATGGCTGTTGTCGTTATGTTGTTAATAGTTTGACTTGACAATTGCAAGATGAAGTCAATGATTACAACTAAATGATCAATTGGTTTACTGATTTGTATTTTGTTTGATCATTGGCTTGGTGTGTTCATATAAACTAATTGGCAGATTGCAAGAGTTTTCTTTAATGACTAGTCAAACTAATGAAGGCGTGTGATGTAGTGATTAGCGTGCTGCACACACGATCGTGGGATCGCTGGTTCGATTGCCGGACCGGACGGCGCCTTGTGGTTTTGAGCAAAACACTTCATGTCACGCTGCTCTCCGATATCCGACGTAATACACACCGTGCACCTGCACAGGTAATTTTGAGTCAATCCAATGTTAAGTTAGTGTAAGGTGCGTATATAGCAGTCTACTAGTCCGATGTCTAATGCAATGAAACAATGTGGTTTTTAATAAACTTGTTTTTATTTATTAATTAATTAACTGAGGAATTGATTCATTTACAATTGCAGCGTGGAAGGTTTTTATAAGCCATTTAAGAAACACACAAAAACCGTTAGATTCACTTCAACATTTAAATTTAATTTGTCAAAATATTTTCGTCGCTTTGAGACCGCGACCTGTTCACTGACAAAATTCTGTGCTGCACAGAATTTTGCAGCACAGAATTTTGTCAGTGAAAAGCGACGAAAATATTTTGACAAATTAAATTTAAATGTTGAACTGAATCTGACGGCTTTTGTGTGTTGTTTTAAATGGCTTATAAACACCTTCCACGCTGCAATTGTTTTCGTTCCAGCACACAATCTCAGATCAGGTCACTTGCTATGCAAGTACATCTCCGTGATTCATTTACGTAATTCAGAAACTTTGCTCGTCTCTCTCTTGCTTCATCTTCAATTACTTTTCTTCGACTGAATCATTTTTTAAAAAATATTTTATTTGTTTATTCGTTCATGTTTACTCTCAGTTTCTCGATTTCACTTACCTTATCGTTTCTCTAATTCGTCATCTGTTTCTCTCTTTCTCTCTGTCTCATTCTCCCTCCATGTCACTCTTTCATTTACACATTGTTCCTGTCTCTCTCTGTCTCCGCCCCTCTCCCTCTTCCTTTCTCCTACTTTCTCCACACACACTCTTTCTTTTTCCTTCATTTTCTCTCTCTCTCCCCCTCCCACCCTCACACATTGTTCCTGCATCTCTGTCCCTTCCCCCTCTCTCTTTCTCTTTCTTGCTCTCTCTCTCTCTCTTTCATTTACACATTGTCCCTATCTATCTGACTCTCTGTGTCTCTGTATCGTTTTACCTCTAGCTCATTGTTGGGTTTTATCTTCTATCATCTTCGCTTACTTAAGTCACTGGACTGCGGCCATGCAGGGACTTCGTCCGGAAGGGTTTTAGTCGAACAAACTGACTTTAATATTTGTATTTTTTGAAGTCTAGCATTTATCATACATCTTTGCTGAACTGCTAACTTCCTGAAACGGTGGGTCGGTGATGAGCGACACTCCAACACGCACACGCGTGCGAAACAGGCTTTCATACAGTTCCTGTTTACCAAATTCACACACAATGATTTGGCCAATCCGGAGCTCTAGTAGAAGATATTTGCCCAAGGTGCCGCGCAGTGGGATTGAACCTCAGAACTCGTAATTGCAAATCAAGCTTCTTAACCACAGATCCATGCCTTCGCCTAAACACACATACACATATACATACATCCGTACATATATATACATATATACAAAATATACATATGTATATATATATACATACATACATACATACAAAATATACATATGTATATATATATACATACATACATACATATATATATATATATATATACATATGTATATATATACACATGTATATATATATAGATATATTGCATCTCACATAATATATACTTTACACTCGCCATAGAATATATTTTTTATTCAACCTTTTTTATATATATATTTCATATATTACATATATTTATCATATTACTCATAAATTTTATATATATCATATATTTCATATATTTAATACATTTCACATATTTCATAATTTTATTCATATTTTTTTCGATATATTCATATATTTCATATATTCATAATTAAATTCATAATTACTTCATATATTTCGCATACTCATATATTTCATATATCCATAATTTTATTTATAATTATTTTTATATATTTCACATATTCATATATATCATATATTTCATATATTCATAATTAAATTCATTATTTTTATATATTTCTCCTCACAATCTTCACTAAGTGGAATTGTGCTTTAAAAGAAAAGCACCGTCAATGGTAGACTGTGTGCGTTGTTACGTTTAGTGCCGCTGTAGTTTTTCGAACATTGTTTGGGTAAGCTTGTTAATAGTGTAGCGTATCTGAAAAAGACGAGCAAAAGAAAGCGTAAGTCATTGACATATTTTACAGGAATTTAAATAACAAACTCACAAATATGCGCATGCGCATGCACAGACATATATGCGCCTGTGTACACACAGATACATAAATATATGCATATCCGTATGTGTCATAGGTATACATATATATACATTGTATTTCGACTGTCCGATTTCGCGTTCGGCATGAGCAAATGATCTTTATATATTGCATTCAAAATTTACTTTCATCGATTATCAATCGCAGAAACGTGTGTGTAATCGATGAAATAAAGAAATATCGAATTCATCCTTTATGTTTTTCTCTCATAACAGATGTGGTTTTTATATCACGTAATAGCCCTATACGTGTCACATAGAACATTATTGGATCACGCATCAGATGGAGTTTAATGTGAATATTGTTAAGAGCTGCAACTAACAGGTAATATTTTTTTTCAATGATTTAAGTTGCATTTTACTTATGATAATTTTGTGTGAGCCTAAAATTTTGTTCATTATTTTATCTCCTGTGAGGATGGGTAGATTTTGGATGATAACGTTAAAGGCTTCCTTGTTTCTAGGTCTATGTGTGGAGATGTATGGGAGTATTTTTAAGTCTGGTTTAGTATTTCGGTTGACTTCTCTTAATGTTCGTATGTCTATTTCCTTAGCTCCGCTTAATTCCATCATTTATTAAAGATATTGAGTAATGCCTTTTGATTAGTATTGATCTGAGTTCAAAGAGTCTTCGTTCACGAGTATAGGAGTCCGAAACTATGGTACAGATTCTTTTCGCCAGATTAAAAAGTATATTAATAGTTATCGCCAAGCCAACATGGCAGTCCCAAAATTAGGACGAAAGCTGCCGTGAATTAGCTCCAAGAAGCCATCGCCTCTAGCTAGCTATGTGACACACGAAACCTGTGTCCTTTATAACCTTCGAACAGGGGAGGTCAGCAGTGTCCTCCTGCTGGTTTGGCATCTGCAGACTAGTTTCAGGGTGTTGCCCCTTGTCAATGCAGAGCAGCCAAGCCTTAGCCAGGCGGCGCTGCTGACTATCTGCTCGAAGGTTATTTATCTAATTTCAGTGGAATCTATCCACTGGCTAATTCACGGCAGCTTTCGTCCTAATTTTGGGACTGCCATGTTGGCTTGGCGATAACTATTAATTTCCAGTACCGCTGCCGTAGTCTCCTTTAGAGAGACTTAGAAATATTAATAACTCTATTTCTGAAAACCAGTGGATAGATTCCACTGAAATTAGATAAATAACCTTCGAGCAGATAGTCAGCAGCGCCGCCTGGCTAAGGCTTGGCTGCTCTGCATTGACAAGGGGCAACACCCTGAAACTAGTCTGCAGATGCCAAACCAGCAGGAGGACACTGCTGACCTCCCCTGTTCGAAGGTTATAAAGGACACAGGTTTCGTGTGTCACATAGCTAGCTAGAGGCGATGGCTTCTTGGAGCTAATTCACGGCAGCTTTCGTCCTAATTTTGGGACTGCCATGTTGGCTTGGCGATAACTATTAATTTCCAGTACCGCTGCCGTAGTCTCCTTTAGAGAGACTTAGAAATATTAATAACTCTATTTCTAAAAAGTATATTAATTTTTATGTATTTGGGGTGGCATGAGTTGAATAAAAGGTATCGTTTTTAATCTGTGGGTTTGTAGAAGATGTCTGTTTCGATGTTGTTATTGACTATTTTAATAAGGATGTCAAGAAAAGGGAGTTGATTATTGCTGTGTTCCATGGTGAATTGTATGTTGCTATTGATATTGTTGAACATTATTTTGAAATCGAGGAGTTTGTCCATGCTATCTTTCCAGAGTATAAAGCAATCGTCCAAATACCTCTTCCAGTTCTCCTTTAAATAGCAATGAAATGCGGTGCCATATTTTTGTAGTGATGATTGGTATATTTTAAGTTCTAGGTAACCCATTACAAGGTTCGCAATCACTGGGGCAGCTCGGGTTCCCATTGCAATTCCACACACACACACACATATAAATATATATATATATATATATATATATATATATATATATATATAGAGAGAGAGAGAGAGAGAGAGAGAGAGAGAGAGAGAGAGAGAGAGAGAGAGGCAGAGGGAGAGAGAGAGAGGCAGAGAGAGAGAGAGAGAGAGAGAGGCAGAGAGAGAGAGAGAGAGAGAGGCAGAGAGAGAGAGAGAGAGAGAGAGAGAGAGGCAGAGAGAGAAAGAAGAGAGGCAGAGAGAGAAAGAAGAGAGGCAGAGAGAGAAAGAAAGACAGACAGTTGTATTTGAACCCCGAGACCGGTGAGTTTGATAAGTTATCGTGCGCAGCCTCTTTTCATCATAACAAAAATCCATAAAAACAAGAATTGTTTCAAATTTTGGTATAAGGACAGCAATTTTAAGAATAGGGGCTTAGTCGATTTCATCGATCCCAGTATAAGACTGGTACTTTATCGGTTATGGAAGGATGGAAGGCAAAATTGACCGCAGCAGGATTTGAACTTTGAAACTAAAGAGTTGGAAGAAACGCCGCTAAGCATTTTGCCCGACGCGTTAACGATTTTGTCTGCTTCATTGCTTTTTTTATTGGCTTCAAATATAAGCACGAGGCCAGCAATTTTGAAGGAATGGTGTTAGGTGCTACCTTCGATCCAAGAACTTGTCTGATATTATATTTTATTGAACCCGAAAATATGAAAAACAAAGTTGACCTCGGCTGGATTAGAACTCAAAATGTAAAGAACCGAAATTAATAACGCAAAATATTTTGTGCGATGCTCTTCCGATTCTTTCAATCTACCACCCTTATTTGTTTCTAATATAAGTCTAAGGGAAAGCGACGAGCTGGCAGAAACATTAGTACGCCGGGCGAAATGCTTACCGGTATTTCGTCTGCCAGTGCGTTCTGAGTTCAAATTCCGCCGAGGTTGACTTTGCCTTTCATCCTTTCGGGGTCGATAAATTAAGTACCAGTTACGCACTGGAGTAGATGTAATCGACTTAATCCCTTTGTCTGTCCTTGTTTGTCCCCTCTATTTTTAGCCCCTTGTGGGCAATAAAGAAATCAGAAACGTTAGTACGCCCGGAGAAATGCTTAGCGGTATTTCGTCTGCCGTTAGGTTCTGAGTTCAAATTCCACCGAGGTAGACTTTGCATTTAATAATTTCAGGGTCGATAAATTAAGTACCAGTTCCATACTGGGTCGATCTAATGGACTGTCTCCCCCCCCCCAAAAAAAAATTTGGGGGCCTTGTGCCTATAAAAGAAAAGAAACGTTGGCACACCGAACAAAATGCTTAGAGGCATTTCGTCCGTCTTTGCGTTCTGAGTTACAATTCCACCGAGTTCGATTTTGCCTTTCGTCCTTTTGGGGTCGATCAATTAAGTATCGGTTGGGTAATAAGGGTCGATGTAATCGACTACCCCATAAAAATTGCTGACCTTGAAACAAATATAAGCCCAAGGCCATAAATTTGAGGGGAGGAGTTAGTCGATTAGATCGACTCAAGTACTCAACTGAAATTTTATTTATCGACCGAGGATAGATGAAATGTAAAATTGACTTCAGCTGGACTTGAACTCACGACAAGAAGCAGGAATAAATGGCGTAAAACGTTTTCTCCGACACTCTAATGATTCTGCCAATCGATCACCCGCAGTAACAACTTCAAATTTAAGCAAAAGGCCAATAATTGTTCGGGGAGGGGATTACTCCTTTAAATCGAGCCCAGTACTTAGTGGTACTTATTTTTATTGACCCTGAAAGGATGAAAGGCTAAGTTGATCCCAGCGTTTTTTTTTTGTTTTTTTTTTTTTACTGAAAACATGTAGGTCGGATTAAATACCCAAGATGCTTTTTCATGACACTCTGCCGATTCTCTCAAACCATCGGCATTAATTAATTTCTAATGTAGGCAAAAGTCCACTAATTTGTGGAAGGAGAATTCGACTCCAGTAATTGACTGGTACTATGTACTTTACGAAAGGATGAAAGACAAAAATTACTTGGGTGGATTTTGAAATCGGAAGGTAAAGAATTAGATATCATGTTCTTAGATCAAATTCTCGCCAGGATCAATATTGATTTTCATCTCTCTGGAGTCAATAAAATAATACCCTTGATTTTAAACCAATCTAATCGACTAGACCCCACCATCATCACATCCACACAGGCAAACATTCCAAATTCAAGGTTTTATGCTACACAAATCACTATAGGCGTGGATGCGTGGTAAGAAGCTTGCTTCCCAATCACAGGGTTCTGGGTTCTGTCCTGCTGTGCAGTATCTTCGGCAAGTGTCTTCTACTATAACCTTCAGTCTATCAGAAACTAATGAAGGGATTCGAGAGACGGAAACTGAAAGAAGCCCTTCATATATACACATACATATATATGTATGTGTGTGTGTGTGTGTGTGTGTATGCGTGTGTGTGTGTGTATGCGTGTGTGCGCGCGCGCGTGAGCGTTTGTCCACTATCACCTCTTTGCAACCAGCGTTGGTATGTTTACGTCCCCGTATCATAGTGGTTCGGCAAAAGAGATTGATACAATAAGTGACCGGCTTAAAAGAAAAATATAAATACTAGGGCCTATTCATTCGACTAAAAATTCTTCAAGACGTTCCCCACCATGGCCGTACTCTAATGATTGAAACAAGTATAAAAAATGTTAATATAAAGAACCTTAAAGAGGTGGTGATATATGATCTGTCAAGTACCAAACATTACTTAACGCTAATTAGATTTTTATTCCGTGTAGGAAATATCTCTAGTTACGACTCTATACTTTGACCATTTATCATGTACTAGTATCCATTTAAACAGCATGCGAATGTAAGAACTTTTTAAAAGCTGGTCTCCTCAGAGCAAAGTACTTTTGAAAAGGTCAAGCTTGTTACAGCTTCCTGTAGTTTTGTTACTACAGGACAAAACCAATATAATATAATAACCGATGACCCACTTTCGATGCTCAGCTTGTGCTAATTTACTTCATCCTCTTCCAAAACACATCACAAAATCTCATGTGGAAAAGTTGATTTTTGGACAAAATGCCTTATGTGATTTCAGGTAAATTTAGCTGCTTTTTGTAGCTCCCTGCTGACGATATTTAAACCAGGTGAAATCTGGGGGAATCCTGGGTGAAACCTGAGTCAAACCTTATTGAGCAGACCAATGATTCATGACATTCAATAAATGACGAAACGAACTTTATTCGAACACACTAGTATTTGGGGCTACATTATCCATGCATTGCTTTTTTAAAGGCTGTAGGGTAGATTTGAGGAATATCTGGCTTCTATATCTAACAGTGTGAGTAACCGCATAGAGAATTCCTCTTAATTCCTCTTTAACCATTATTGTGTCGGGTGGCAGCGGCAGTGGCGGTGGTGGTGTGTTTCGGTTTATTCATACCATGTATTCTATACATTTTATTCGTTCTCTCAAGAAATGTTTACTAACCCATTTCTTTTTCACTTTTTAAACTTTTTAACTTTCAGAACTTTTCCCGTCTTCTTCTTTCGCTGTTTTCCATTCTACAACCGTTAGCAATATTTTTATATTGCTATACATATATATATATATATATATATATATATATATATATATATATATATATATATAAAAGGCCCTCAGTCACATTTTTAAAAAACTTGATATTTGCTTTAACTTGTCAGATGATTATTAAACTAACAGACTTTTTGTCTACATCTTAGCAGCCAATAATAGCAGGTAAGTAACATGTTGAAAGGAATCAAGATTTTTTTTTATAAGTTGAGTAAATAGCATCTGTCTGAAATTTTCCATCGCTTCATTTTCAGTAATTTTATACTCACCCAAACTTTATGCCAATGCATGCAATTAACTAGCCCCACCCACATTGTTTATGTATGTTTATGTTTTAAGAAGGCTTGAATGAAAGAAAATACAATTAATCTTTCTGTTTGCTAGTCTAAAGTAAGTGTAAATTTTACTATAGTAGTTTTTTTCTTTCTTTCTGATGTAATTTGATTTAATCTCGGGACCGCTAAGCTCTTAATCTAACAATTAACTTCCGCATAGCTCAACGTTCAGTCCTTGTTATTTGTTCTGCTGATGCTAGGTAAAGTCAGATGGTTCTCGTGATTTAACCAGACCGCAGCAAAAGTATAATAGCATGTTAATCGATGAGATCCGCATGAATGGAAGACAAAGGCATCTTAACTCACAACACAAAGCAACATAAATATTGCATAAGATTTTGTCCAATACTCTACCGTTTCCAAAAAAATTCACCACTCCAAAACCGATTATTTATATATTTAGAAAGCTTGATTGCAAACGAGTAAGACGTGATAGCTTGTACCATGCTTTCGTTAATTGTTTAAGTTGCCTGTATTATCGCAAATAGACACTTGCAATTTTGCCACTCTTTGACTCTCGGCACATCTAGGATAGACCAGCTGATAACAGATAATGGTGTACCAGCAATCAGCTGGTACTAATTTTCGCCTGAGAAGACTGGAGTT